>NW_025335568.1:67333784-67342895 GCF_004798865.1 Varanus komodoensis | reverse complement strand
AAGAGAAAGAGAAAGAGAAAGAGAAAGAGAAAGAGAAAGAGAAAGAGTGGTGGGAAAAGAAAAGGGGAAGGGGGGAGAGCCCCTTTGCCGCAAGATACCTCATGGCTCTTAGATGAAAACCCAAGCGTAACTCTGTCAAGGGGTGGGGTGTATGAATCTTCAAGGATAAATCATACTAGCCCCTTGTGGAAATGTTAACTATTTTTTAATGATGTGATCTGATATTATAACGATGCGGTGGGGTCCAGGGTTTGTTGTTTAAATATCTTCGACAGCATGTCATAACAAATTAGTTTCTCAGGGTTGCCAGTTTGGCAGACAGACCTGATTATTTCCTGCAATCACACGGCATATGTGCACAAGATTATAATTAATGACCAGAGATGCTGAGCTCGCTTTAATAATGATCCTTTGGCATTTGAGGGACTGTTAGAGTTATTGGCATTTGTGCCTCGTGGTGCACAGGGAACGGGGAATGGAATACTGATAGATCTATCAGTGGCACAAAATCTGATCTCCTTTCGAAACGGAGGGATTCTTTGGGAGTTGTGACAAAGCAGCGGTTGCTGGGCCAATTGGCCATGTTTCCATTGTTCTTACAGTTGCAGTTTGGATTCCTGATGCAGCTGAATTGTTCCACTGGGAACTCTGAAGTTTATTCTCCCTGTGTCTTTTCTGCCTCTTCCTCCCTCTGTGGCGTGTACCAAGCAGAAGAGTTGGTGATTCAGAAGGCAGGCCAAATGCCTTGCAATGGGCTGGGCACCACCTGATTCAATCAGGGCTGAACCTGGATTGCAGGTTGTTATTCAAAGCTTCATGCCTCCCTGGCTGATTAATCAGCGAAACTCAAACTTGCTGAAGTTATCCAAGTTCCACCTTGAAGCTCAATCCTACTCAAATCCCTATTAGATTGTAAGCATTTTTCCCACATGAAAATCTGTGTGTATTTTCATGTACAATTTTCCCAAATGTGCTCATCAATCACAGGAGTGTTTGAAATGTATGCATTTTGCTTCCTGATAGAAGCAGTCATTCTGTGCATTTTTCATGAGCAGAGATACTTTTCATGCATATTTTTCAACTATGTGTTTGCTGTCAAAACCATGTTTTGAGTATGTGAATCACTGTGTAAGCTCAGAAATGCAGTTTGGGTCCAAATCCAGTTTTGGTCTGGTGGATGCAAACTGGATACTATCCAGATCAAAACTAAAGAGATTTGCCATATATTCCTAATTCTCCCTTTATGATGCTAAGAAGAGCTGGACAATCCATTTAATGCTTCCCCTTCTTGAAATGTATGTCCCACAACAGAGAGAATGGGGATTTTAAATAAGGCTACAAAAGGTAGGGAGTTTCCACTCAGCCTTACTCATCTTGTGCAGGCCCAGGGCGGAATGAGATGAACAGACCAGCGAGATGGACTTTTCAGATCTCCCACCCTTTAATCTTGATTAAAAACAACATTGTACTTCCTCTTACAGTCCAAAATATCACAGGAAAAATCAGCTTCCTGCATGACATTATCTCCCTATTCAAATTTAGCCAACATGAAGGGGATGTGCAAAACATATTCAGTAAGTGTAATGGATATTTTCCTGTGATCTTTGACTGCAGCTCCATTAACTTTCAGTTGCCTCTTAGCTTAAGACTTCACCTTCTCAAATTAAGTGCATTTGCCTTTCAAACCATTAAAAAAAGATGTTTGATTTATACCTACGACACTGGCCTGCCTTTTGCAATCCCACCCCTATTTCTCAAGATACATCTCTTTACAAAGTTTCATGTCAACAGAAATGCTAGTTTGAGTCTATCAGACTTTCCGCAACAGCAGAGATGACAGGATGCCCACACAAATCTTGGACTCAGGATTGGTTTAGCTTAGATTGTGTTAGGAAATGTTGCATTCTTACTCATGTACTTTGAATCCAACATTTATGAGCCCCACTCAGCATAGCCAATGGTTGGGGATCATAGAAGTTGTAATCCATCAACATCTGGAGGGACACTGTTCCCCTACCTTGGCCTTAGGGGTTATACATCCCGATGTACCCCTTTCTTCCATCATCTAGTAAATTAAATGGAACTGATTAATTTATAAGATGTTTAGACCATTTTTCGACTGAAATTTTCCACCTACCCCTCCCTACCCAACAAATTAAAGTCAGAATTATGATATAAGTGACTCAGCTTCTGGAAGTACTACAAATGAGTTGGGTGAAGAAATTCTCCTCTTGGAAGGAATCCAGAGCAAGTACTCATTCGAGATGGCATTTCTGACTTACGACCTACCACAAGAAGGTCCTACAGTAACCTCCACATTTGACTTTTTTTTTAAAGTAGGGACTCAAAATAAAATGAGCTCAAACATTGCATGCTTGTCTGCCCTTGGACCATAAAGATGGCTCCATCCCTGCCCATGATCCACTGAGACAGGCCCTTGGAAGTGTGCGCTGTGTGTTATGCACCATTAGGTCATCTCCAGCTTGAATGAGCAGCCTCCAAATTGCCCTCCCTTTGGCATCCCTGCTCAGCTCTTGTAAGGCTGTGGCTGCCTTGATGGAATCGGACGGTCTCATGGTAGATCTTCCTTCCTTCTTCTGGCTTCCATTTTCCCTAGCATGAGTGCTTTCTCCAGTGAGTCTTACATTCTCCTCATGTGCCTAAAGTACAACATCCTCAGTTTTGTCATTTTTGTTGAGGGACCAAGTCCTGGCTTGAGTTGTTGCTCCAAAGTACTCACAAAGTTTTCCTCCACTGCCATGTTTCAAATGCATCAAGATCCTTAGATTCCTTCATATTTAAGATGGAAAAACTTGAGATTTTAAAAAGGTAAATGTGAATGAAAGTGATACCAACCTATTTGTCCACGGAGGCCCAGGGCTTTGACTGCATAGTCCTAAAAATCTGCATTTATATCTGTATTTAAGCAAATCTGTGGTGCAAGATATGTATAAATGTTTAGCAAAACTTACTACTGTTGTTAAAATAAGTAACTATGTAATTAGTTGTAATTAATGTTATGGTTCTTTTAAAATCCTATTCAAAACAAATAAACAAACACTATAACTTTTTATCTTTTTTCCTTCAAGGAGTGGTTTGGCTTGGTTTTGTCATACATGATAAGAAACAAGCAAAGAAATATTTTGTGGTGTTGAATTCAAGCAAAGCCTTCCCCCAACATGAAAAAGGTTCTTATCTTTAAAAGCTTCATGGCTGGCAGGCAGAACATGGGTCCTTTCCATGCTGGGAATAGTACAGATGAACAATCGATTTTTCAAAACAATACTGAATGAATTCTGCAATTTTTGTTCCTTTTTGGGATGAAAAGAACTTGAGCTGTTTTTGAAATACAAAAGTAGGAGAAAGCAAAACTGGCAGATACACTCATGCCCAGATTTTGCCAAACCAGGTCACCCCCAGCGGGAAAACAACCAAACCAGCGAACAGACGAGCTGACACTGGCAGAACTTTCAGCTGGGCTACCAAGAATGTCCGGTGGCTTGCCTGAGGTTGTGCCAGAGGGGCTTCTGCTCTGATAGGCAAGCTGCCTCCAGAAGCCCTCCTGCCATCACCCAGGTTGCTCAAATTTGCTCTCCACCCCAGAGGGAGGCACCTGTGGTCTCCCAGCTTAAAGCTCTGGTTGCTGACCAGCACCTACAATTGCCAGGGATCTTGAGCTGCCACGAAAGAAGGGATGCGATTATTTCTTCAACTTTTTTGCTTTTCTTCTTCATGGGTGGAGGAAAACGCACCAAAATAAGGTCTGCAGCACGGTGGCTATTCCTCATGCCGTGGCAGCCACAATTTATGGGCCCAATAATTTCTCATGAGCCACTTGAAAAATGTGTCTTTACCCAAAGGTTAACTCCTTTAGGAGTACAAACCTCTAAATTTTCTTCCCTTGCTCTATTAGTTGGTACAACTAGACTCACCAAGGTTGTAAATCTGTCCGTTTCCTAGTCTACAGCAGAATAATCCCTGAAATCTTATCGTTATAAATGGAATTGCTAATTTTCAATAAATCTGTCCTAACGGGTAATACTGTCAAGCACTCCAGTTCCAATCATTTTTGCAATAATAAATGGGTCTGTGGATCACTTGAATTTGGCCATAAAATTTACAGTGTGGGACACTAGTTTTAACCCCCAAAGTATTCAACTTATTCTCCTTTATTTACTCTTGTAGATATTCTATTTTAAATCCAGATTCTTCTTTGCAGAAAGCAATGGTGGGAGGGGACGTTTTAGAAGGATTTACAGTCTGTAGTTATGGAAGTAAAGTTTTTTTTTTCTTTTTCTAATAGATGGTGGCAGATTCGTGTAATGCATTGTTTGGGGACACATTCCCAATGAAAACGAGGGTCCAGTGAATTGTTAGCGATTCACCTCTGTTACAAATATTTCTGAGCTTCCTTGGCTGCTTGTAGATCCATATCCTGCGCTCTGTCTGCTTGTACTGCTATTTAATCTTGGCTTAGCATCCGTTAGAGTCTGCAAAGGGCTGAATGGAACAGAGATGCGATATGGTTCCTACTCAGAGAGAATGAGTTGGATACGTGAGGAAGGAAGGGGGATAGCATAGACTTTCAAATGGCAGAGGATGGGTTCATTACTCTCCCCACGTACTCTCTCTTTCAGATCAGAGTCAGACTCACCAGCCAGTAAAGCCAGTGTGGTTAAGAGCATGGGACCGGGACTCAGGCGATCTGGGTTCGAGTCCCCGCTCAGCCATGGAGCCCACTGGGTGACTTTGGGCCAGTCACAGACTCTCAGCCCAGCCTACCACACAGGGTTGTTGTTGTGGGGATAAGATGGAGGAGGAGAGATAATGTAAGCTGCCTTGAGCCCTTTGTAGGAAAAAGGCAGGATATAAATCGAATAAATAAATAAAAATAAATGGGTCAGCCTCTTCTTGGGTCATGCCAGCTGAGATATTTAACAGCACCACAGTGCTAATTTGGATTGCTTTTGGAGGTGTTTCTTTTCACAAAAGATGCACTTTTGTATGCATCCTATCATATTTACTATTTATTAAAATGGTGCATATGTCTCTTCTCTGTTCACCAAGGTTGTCTTTTGCTTTTGCATCTGTTCTTGTATCTAGGTATCTACACATGTGCGTGCAATGGGAATGAATACACAATTGTTCCAATTAGTATAATGCTTTGGAAAGTCCAATCAGCTAGTTTTTCTTAAGGTGCAATCCTGCGTGTATTTAGATATGTGACTGGGAAATGCTAGGAGTCACAGGAATTTCTTCTGCCTAAAGATTCATAGGACTGTACCCTTACAAATGTAGGCCAACTATAGAAAACATAGAAAACAGAGCGAGTCAGAAGGGGCCTCCCGGGCCATCTAGTCTGACCCCTGGCTCCAGCCAGCTTCGCTCACGACATGCAAACCATGTGCATGTCCAGCCTATCCTTGAACACCCACACCGATGGGGCCTCAACCACCTCCCGGGGAAGCCCATTCCACACCCTCGGGGTCCTAACTGTCAGGAAGTGCTTCCTGGCTTCCAAATTGAACCTTGGCTCCCTGAGCTTTGCTCTGTTGGAGTGCATCCTGCCTTCCTCTGCAGGGGAGAACAGGTCTCTACCCACCTCGGTGTGACACCCCCTCACATACCTGTATGTCGCCAGCAGATCCCCTCTGAGTCTCCTCTTCTCCAGGCTGAAGAGACCCAGTTCCCTCAGTCTCGCCTCATACGGCATCCCCTGCAAACCGGCCACCGACGTTGTGGCCCTACACTGAACTGATTCCCACCTGGCTATATCCTTTCTGTAATGAGGGGCCCAAAACTGAGCACAATACTCCAGTTGTGGGCGCACCAGAGTCGTATAGAGTGGTAGTAATCCCTCTCTTGATCTAGAAGCCACACTTCTGGCTATGCAACCAAGGGTGGGGTTCTCCCTCTTGACCACCGCATCACACGGCTGACTCATGTTCAGCCTGCAGCCACCAGCACCCCGAGGTCCCTTTCACAAGTCCTTCAGCTATCCCTAACACTTTTTGCAAAAGCGTTCCCTGCATTTTCCTTCCATAAAACCATCGATTCACAGAATGGTAAATTTGGAACGAGTATAGGATGCAACTGCAACTTTTTTGACATATGGCTGCCAAGCCTCTACTTAAAAACATTGAATAAAGGAAAGCCTATTCCCAGCCATCATAGATAGTATATAGATAGAGAGAGCCAGATTTCTTCATGTGTGGAATGATCTTTAGGATACTAGAATTATATTATGGAAGCCTGGACAAGATACGGGATCCACTTTCTTCCATGAAAGGAAAGAGGAACAGATTCTCTCCCTCTCTCTAGCTTTCTCTTGCTCTTGCTCTCTGCTTGTTCGCTTCCTTCTTTCCTTCCTTCCCTAGTGCTAAACAAAAATGTTCAAATGTACCCTATTTCATTTACGAAAAGCAGATGTGCTTGATGTATTGACACACTTCATATGATGAGGTCATGTGGGTGGAAAAAATTAAAACAGGAATCCCTTGTACTTGAAAGAATATGAAAGTAGCACAGTAGCCCTTTAAGACTGAATTTTAATGAGCCAGCTAAAACCGCCTGAGTTCATCTTAGTCCAACGGTGAAAATCTTCAATATTATCTTCTCTTCCTTCTCATCTCTGCTTGAAAAAAGGCATTGTGGCTGTTCTGGTAATTGGGACACATTAAAAAAGACATAATTGTATAGTAATAAGTGAAATGAATTTGTTATGGCTATGCAAAACATGGGCATGATCCTTGAAGTCAGTGAGGAAAGACAGCTCCGATCCATTCCATTGCAAGCTGACACGCCATTCCTACCCCTAATTTGCTATTGACAAAGTCTGGAATTCATGTACCCAAAATTAAGGGTGTAGAAGAAGTTCATTCTTGCTTCAGTGTCATGCTGCTCCTTTGAATATGAAAGCAAGTAGTAACTCAGGAATTTCTCAGGAAATATTCTCAGGGATCCAAATCCAGGAAAAAGTAACATTTGAAAAAGATGTACTTTAAAATAAATAAATACAATTGTTCAGTTTCAGACACAACCACACTAGGAAGTACAAGAAAGGCCTAGTCCAAAGTAAGTGCTGCCAGCTCTTTGTACTACAACTCCCATAATCCCTGGCCACTGAGCATGCTAGCTGGGGCTGGCAGGAGCTGTAGTTCAAGTCACCGCTTGGCTGGATAACTTTGGTCTAGTAAAAGTGACCCTCTGTGTTTTCCCTACCATACCTTGTTTAAATTGGGCTTTGCTCTGTTTTTAAAGCCCTTTACAAACACAGAAAGTTCAAGATTCAGCACCAGTTGCCTTGCCTCTCTTCTCTGCTTCCTGCCACTACAGCACACAACATGGAATTCTTGTTTGTACATTGCAGTCCTGTTTGTACAGGTCCGTTTTTCCCACCCCACCTTATCATTGTGAAGACTCATTGCCGTAATTCTTCAGCCCATACAAAAATGGGGATTTCCCCCCCACTCTCCATCACAAGACGCCGAGTCCCTCATAAGCCTGGCCTGTAGGATAATCTTCCCCCAGTGTGTCTCCTTTCTCTCCCCTCCCGCCTTCGATCAACCCGCTAAATCGACTTGTCATTCCTGCAGCCAACTCTGGGAAGCGTTCTCAGGCCCTTCCCTCGGAGACCTGAAGGTCTCTGGGGTCAACCTCATCCCTTCTCCGAAGGGCTTATTGAATGATTTGATAGTCACCCCAGTCATTATCAGCCATCCCGGCAAGAGCCTCTGGGGCTTTCCCTCGAGCAAGGGTCTGAACTCTGCTGCCCACAGGCTCCTCTCACCAATTATAACCAGCACACACTTTTTCGAAAAGGACGGCAATAACATATCAACATCATTCCCTTCTCCTTGTAATGAGGAAGCAATTTCTCCTTATTATACCCGTCTAAATATGCATGGACTGACCCAGAAGGACCCTCACTCCCTGCTCCCCTTTCCCTCTGGAAATCACATCCCAGCCTCGCCGTTTCCATTTCAAATTGGTCTTCCTCACCACATCCCCTCCGTCGTCCGTCTCGACCCCACCCTTATCCCATTTTGGTCTGTCTTTCCAGAGTTTTCTTCCACAATCTCTTTCTGCCTTTCACGGCGGCTGTTGTGACATTGCATGCCCTTCCTTCCCCCCACCCCCAGCCACCTTTCTCACCTGGTTGCTTGATAAGAGAATCACAAGGATTTGCTGGACAACGAAGTGAAATTCTGGCGAGTTGTCGTAAATGTTTGGCTGGTCAGGTGGAATCAATATATGAAAGTCAGGCTTTCATGCCCCGTTTCCTGGCATCCATGAACCTCTTTGCTGCACAGCTTGAAATCGCACCCTTTATTTTTTCCGCAAGTCCTCCGGCTGCACTTCCTGGGCCCTGTGTGAGGCTTTCTTCTAGCCCTTCTTCCAGCTTTTCCAAACTCCCCGGTCCCAGGGCTCCTGCTTTTCTCTGCTTTTTAGCCTGGGCTGTCCCTAAGGAAGCGCAGTGCTTCCAGTGTTACTGAGATGTCCAGCCGATCCAAACTGGTGGCTTGCCAAGCATGCAAGAGTCAAGAGGCAGGCAGGCAAGGACTTCCTGAAACTATTTAGCATCTCTGAAGTGCATGTTGAGAGTGGAGCTTGGTCTTGAGTCACATCATGGATTACAGCAATCCTGGGTTCTGGGAATCTGGGATGTTAGGACTGGCCTTATAGGTACGTGATTGGGTGCCAGAGTTGGGTAGAGACCTGTTCTCCCCTTCAGAGGAAGGCAGGACGTGCTCCAACAGAGCCAAGCTCAAGGAACCAAGGTTCAATGTGGATGCCAGGAAGCACTTCCTGACAGTTAGGACCCCGAGGGTGTGGAATGGGCTTCCCCGGGAGGTGGTTGAGGCCCCATCGGTGCGGGTGTTCAAGGATACACATGGTAGGCATGCAATGAGCGGAGCTGGCTGGAGCCGGGGGTCAGACTAGATGGCCCGGAAGACCCCTTTTGACTCACTCAGGAGGTGTGTTGTCAGTTGCCTTTCCAGGGCCTTTCAACTGCTTTCTAAACCAGTGTTTCTGGTATCTGACTGACTCCATCAGATGGGTGTGGAAGGCACTGGGAAGGGAAGGGAGGGGCAGGGGGAGGGGGAGGGG
>NW_025335568.1:67244413-67333684 GCF_004798865.1 Varanus komodoensis | reverse complement strand
CTGGGAAGGGAAGGGAGGGGCAGGGGGAGGGGGAGGGGGAGGGGGAGGGGGAGAAGGATCTTCCTGGGATAAACAATCATGATGGTTATATAAAAACAACTCCAAGAAATAAATAGGAAAAGCATCTGTATCTGCTCCACCTTCTACTGCTTCATCACTAGCGATCCGGCAAAAGAAACCACATAATAATGCCCCAGCCATGCATGTAACGGAGGGAGCCAAATTATTCCCAACCTCAGGTTTCCCTTGATTCTAATTGTCTAATAAACGGATCCTCAGCACCCAGGCTAAGTACAGTCAGATGTAATTGCTGTGATTCTCACATTAAGCCATAAGGAAGTGGCACAGCCAATTAGATTAAATCCTGCCCTGCCTCTTTGGGATTTGCGGTAGACATTTAAGCGGAGAGACATGTCACTTCCATAGACCAATTTGCTTGTACCTGTCGGCGTAGATTTATGGTGATCTATCGTTATGCTCTCCCCACTCCCCGCATGTTTGCAGAAGCCAGACTGTTCCAGATGCAATAGGCAGAAGAGGAGACACGAAACATTCTTTTTAATTAGCTGGGTGCAGATTTGGGGATCATGCATGAATTGTTTCTAGGCTACTAATGGAGTGTGGAAAACAAATATTGCTGCTATCGGCTGGCTTATTTTCCCTCTCTCAGGATATATGGCAAAGTCAGACCGTGTGTTGCAGTCAGGGATGAACAGCTTTCAAGTTCCTTTATTGTTCCACAGCTTTCTTTGCCCCGGGTGCCACTATACGGTGAAACGCCAGTTGGACCAATAACATGGCTAGCCTTATTTCCTGGCGATGGAGCGCACACGGTTTGCCCCTGCGTCCAAATCTTTGCGTCCATTTGCACCTTGTCCCTAGCTGTGTCACCGGCCCGCCCCACACGTGCCAAGAGTGCCGCAAACACTGCAAGATGGTGGTGATGATGATGATGATGATGGAGAAGGAGAATAGCAAGTGTGCCTGATCATTCTTTGTATGTGTAGTTACATTCATCCAAATTTATTTTAATATTTGCTTATTTATCTGGCCAGGGCGACTTCCTTTATATTTTTATTTTTTATTTATTTTGTATTGTTAATTTTAATTTTATATTGTCATTTTTGTATTTTATTGTATTTTATTGTGTTGTAAGCCGCCCCGAGGCTTCGGCAAGGGGTGGCATAGAAATGTTCTAAATAAATAAATAAAATTTATTTTATTTGGGATATTTCTAACCCATCCAATCTGGGTGTCTTACAACAAGAATGAAATAAATGCTCATTTAATTTTAGCCTTTTCTATGTATTTGTAAAACACGTCACTGGTGAACATCTCATAGAAGAAATCTTAGTACCACGAGATCATCCTTGGAGGCCTCTAGCAGGAAGGTCAGGGTTTGGCCTCTGCTGGGGTGGCCACCGGGTGGCGGAAGGCTCTCTCCACCACCAGGTGTACTCTCAGGACATTATTCAACAGAATATGATACTGCTGAATGTTTTAATTGTTTTGTAAATCATTATCATATTTGTTTATACCACCCAGTAGTGGAAGTTCTCTGGGAAATAAAACACAGTTATGAATACAATAACATATATTAGGTTCATATTGTATTTTTAAGGTTTGGATCATTTGTAAACCATCCAGAGAATTGGGATATCATGTGGTAGAGAAGAAATGTCCATGGATATGGGCTCTTGTTGAAAATGCTTTTTTCCTGGTATTTTGGTGTAGACACAAAAAGAATGTCCATGGAGGATGGGATGGGGAAGGTGACGGGAAACCAATCCAGTGACTGGAAAGCGAAGGGGACTGATAGCTTCCATTAGCTACCAGAAGGCTCAGAAAAAGATAGGGATGGATGAGAAACTGACCGGAATGTATCTCATTCACACTTCCTAGAAATAAGCATACACTGCATAGATATTCTTTAACCTGTGGAATAACAGCATGTCTACTTCAAAATTGCCAACAATTGATTTGTGGCCTTGGAAAAGTGCACATTAATATATACACAATTTCTCCACAATGTTTGTAAAAAAACAAGCTAATGACCAACCAACCTCACAATACAAGGAAGTAGAATGAGATGGGATTCATAAAACCTAAAGGAGTTCATGTTTTGCTGAGTTGTTCATCTCTAACTGCAGTTGGAGTAGCCTTGTCTTTCTTACTCTGGAACGGAGGACTAAAATTAACGGCCGGAAAATGCAGGGTAGCAGATTTTGGCAAGCAACATTAGAAGAAAATGTCCATGATAAGAACTGTATGGCAGCCAGTCTTTTACACCAAGAATAGTTTTCCTGGTGTGTCCCACTTTTATCAATAAGTGTGTTTTATCAACACACTGGTACACAGTCAAAGAGGTTTTTAAGGAAACAATCTTTGTGTTTGGTTTACTTTTGGGGGTTCTCTCTCTCTCTCTCTCTCTCTCTCTCTCTCTCTCTCTCTCTCTCTCTGTGTGTGTGTGTGTGTGTGTGTGCGTGTGCATATGTACTTGTCAGTTTTAGTCTAAAGGTCAGGAGTTCAGTTAAAGTATAAGAATTATGATATCTCCTTAGGAAATCAGATGGTTGCAAGAAACTCAGAGGAGTTCAGAGAAGACAGAGAAACAAGTTTAATCATTTATTAGATTCATATCCTGCCTTTTTGGTTACAAAGAACAAAGTGGCTTCCATACTGCTCCTGCTGATGCTGCTCTCAGCTGATGCTGCGCTGATCTTATTTCTACCACAACAACCCTGTGAGGTAGGTCAGGGTGAGTGGCTGTGCCTGGCCCAAAGCCACCCAGTTGGTTCCATGGCTGAGCAGGCAGTAGAACCAAGATCGCCTGATTCCCAGTTCCACACTCTTGATTGCTACTCCACACTGGTTAGGTCACAGGATTTAGAAAGATCTCTCAGGAAGAAAAAAAGTTCCTGTTGCTGAAGACTCAACACGAGGTCAGAAAGTTGGAATCCAAGTGCACGAGTGAGCAAAGATCCATTCTGTTGGGTGGGGTTGGATGAGGAAAACATTAATTTTTAAGATGATAACACAAAGCAGAAACAGAAATAAAAGAGAGAAGGGAAAAAAGCAAGAGAAAAGGCCAGAAAGAGCAGTGCAACTGGAGAATTTTTGAAAGTGTGTATTGAATTACAACAATAAGAAATTGCTTAGTTAAGTGAACTGGGTAAAAGAGGAGCATAGTTTAGCATAGATCTTTGGCCATTTTAATACTCCATGGTTCGTATAGTTCTTTGTGTGCATGTGTATTTGTGTGTACATGTGTGTGCACATGCATGCACATCCATGCAGTTTATTTATATATTAAGTTTATATCCTATGCGCAATAGTCCCCCATGGGACTCCTCAGGTGGTGTACGGCAGTGGCGTTGCTGCGGATCTTACTTTTTATAATATAAGCAAATGCTGGGGCTATAAAAAATCAGTTTATCAGTTTATTTGCAACTATTTTCTAAATTCGTTAGTCGTTTCATCCCCTGTAAAGATATGCTCATGCATGATGCAGAAAATCACAGCCGATATCAAATTGGCACAACTGAACTAACATTAAGATCTAAAATCGATGCTACTTCAAAGGATCGTCTTAAGGAAATTGCACTTGTGAGCAAGGAGTTATGCATCATCCATATTTCTATTTGTATTTCAGTCATTCGACTGTGCAAATAGCATCAGGCTCACTGATTTGTATGCTGCACAGAAAGGTGGCAGAGTCCAGACAGAGCAGAAGACGTAGGAATGGCATTCGCAGAACCTGAGCTGGATAAGACAGTCCTTACTGGTTTCCGGCAGTGTGGTTTGCAGGAGTCAAAATGGAAACAGTGCTTCCACCTGGCGGACATGAGAACTAATGCAGAGAAATGTTGGCGTGAAAACTTAACCACTGCTTCTCGTTCAGTTTCAAGCATGCTTCAGTCTCCACTCCGTGTTGGAAGACGACAACTGAAACATGAAGTTTTTTCTTTCTTGACATTGAAATAGACCTGAGTGCATTCAGCTCTAGCATCTCTAATATTTACCTGGAGGGTTAGCTATTTCAATATGGTTTGGGGACGGAACTTTGTAGCCTCTTTCACTGAGATATAATTCACGATTTGTCTAGCAAATGACTGTTTTGCAGTGGTCAAGCATCAAGAAGCAGAGAGTGTGATGCCAAGAGGTAGCTTTCAAGCAAATCTAAGGTATAAATAAAATAAATGAACCATGGGGCAAGGAAGCGGTGAGCTGATATTTAGCTGCAGCTCTCCAATGTTTGGTCTGCAGACTTAAAAACAGGTCACTTGCTCCTCAAGATGAATGAGGAATCCAGGAGCAGACTGAAAATTTGTCAGACTTATGCTGGTACCCACTAATGTGAATTGAGCCCCATATGTACCTCCATTTTTTAAAAAACCATGATTTGCACTTTTTTTACTTGATTGTAAACTGCCCAGGCAGCTTAGGCTACAGATGTAAATAAATAAAGGGAAAGCTGAGAAATTTGTGCAAATTGGAAATTGGCAGTGTCAGAAAATTCAAGGTGGACATTTATTTAAAGAAGTAGTTTGAAGGATTGCTACAGTTCAATATTTTAAATACTTGGACCATGAGGAAGGCTGAGTGCCAAAGAATTGAGGCCTTTGAATTGTGGTGCTGGAGGAGACGCCTGCGAGTCCCTTGGACCGCAAGAAGATCAAACCGGTCAGTCCTGGGGGAGATCAACCCTGACTGCTCTTTAGAAGGCCAGATAGTGAAGATAGTGAAGATGAAACTCAAATACTTTGGCCACCTAATGAGAAGGAAGGACTCCCTGGAGAAGAGCCTAATGCTGGGAACAATAGATGGCAAAAGAAGAAGGGGACGGCAGAGGACGAGCTGGCTGGATGGAGTCACTGAAGCAGTTGGCATGAGCTTGAGTGGACTCCGGGGGAAGGTGGAGGACAGGAGGGCCTGGAGGAATGTTGTCCATGGGGTCACGATGGATCGGACACGACTTTGTGACTAACAACAACATACTTTATTTTACTTAGGCTTTTATATACTGTTTCCACTAGCCAAATGGCTCTCTGAATGGTTTAACAATATTTTTTGAGACTCAATACAATAAAGCAATACAACAGAATATACAGAAAAGTAATATAAACCACAGTGCGTCGGTCCCATTCCAGCTGGAATAAAATACACAATTAAATCAACAATAAACAATCCAGAGCAATCCAATGGCAATAAAATACAATATAAAATTGCAAACATGTCATTATTTAACAATTAAACTACTGGGCAAATAAAACGGTTTTAGCCTGGTGCCAAAAAGCATACAGACTTGGAGCAGGTTGCACTGCTCTGGGGAGTTGATTCCGCATTCGGAGTGCCACAGCCGAAAAGGCCCTTCCCCTCGTGGCCACCTTCCTTACAACTTTCAGAGGCGGTTCCCAGAGATGAACCTCAGTGGATGATCTTAAGGTCCAGACAGGCATACATGGGAGGAGTCCTTCCTTTGGATATCCAGGCCCTGAACCATTTAGGGCTTTATACATCAATGTGAGCACCAGACTTCAATGGGTATCCAGTGTAGATGGTAAAGTACCGATGTTGTATGATCTTATTTATTTGTTTATTTATTTTTCCATTTATATCCTGCCTTTTTCCTACAAAGGGCTTAAGGCAGCTTACATCTCCTCCTCCATCTTATCCCCACAACAACAACCCTGTGAGGTAAGTTGGGCTGAGAGTCTGTGACTGGCCCAAAGTCACCCAGTTGGCCCCATGGCTGAGTGGGGACTAGAACCCAGATCGTCTGAGTCCCAGTCCCATGCTCTTAACCACTACACCACACTGCCAGCCCTTGTTAATAGGTGAGCTGCCTCGTTTCGTACTAATTGAAGTTCCTGGACCGTTTTCAAGGGCAGTCCTATGTAGAGCGCATTACAATAGACCAGACACAAGGTTACCAGGGTGTGAAGATATGTTGCTCGGATCTTCCTGTCCTGGTAAGGATGAAGCTGCTAGGATGTGCTCCTGGCCAGAGAGTTCACTTAACATGCCAGAGATATCTCCAGGACCAGGAAACCCCCAGACTCCAAACTCTGTCCTTTAGGGGGACTGCAACCCCATCCAGGACAGGACCAACATGATTCACCTGACAGAAGACCCACCTATCAACAGCACCTCCATCTTACCTGGATTAAGCCCCAATTTAATGGTCCTCATCCTGTCCATCAGCCCACTCGGACACTGGTGCAGAGCAGTCACTGCCTCACGTGGATGAGAAGAGAAAGAAAGGAAGAGCTGAAAGGAAGAGCGTATTGATGGCACTTGGCCCAAACCTCTGGATAACCTCTCCCATTGGTTCCATGTAGACCAGCCTTCCCTAACCTTGTGCCTTCAATGGCCCTGCTGGATGGGAATTCTGGGGGTTGCAGTCCAAGTGCCTCTGGAGTCCACCAGGTTGGGGAAAGCTGATGTAGATGTTGGACAGCATGCGGAGTACACAACTCCATGGCCTGATTCCCACAGCACAGAGCCACAATCCCCTAGCGCCACCTTCTGAAATTGGCCGGCCAAGTAGGAGTGGAACCACCACAAAGCAGTGCCTCTAATCCCCACTTGACCAGCCTATCCAGAAGGACACCATGGGCAATGGTATTGAGAGCCACTGAGAGGCCTAGGAGAATCAACATTCCTTCCGAGTCCAGGCTTGCCTTCTTCAGGAATGATCTGACCACCACCTCCTCTAAAGGAGCAGGGATCAGCCCACCTCCAGAGGGCAGGGGCCGAGTGAAGAGGTGGGCGCATGAACTTGTCCGAGTACCTTGCTTACATTCTTGGATTGCAGACTTGCTAGATTTGCAATCTTGTTGAGACAGATCTTACCAAGGTAGCCCCATGCTGTGCTTGGTGTTGCATAACAGCCTTGCAAATGTTACAAAATAATAAAGCAGTGTAAACCCAGATAAGCAAATCTAATGAGTCAGCCCTGATTTGTGCAAATTGTGATGGATATTTCCGTAAGAACCTCATTAGGGCTAATGGAGCATGTGCTTGCTAAATACCTGGCTTATATTAATGAAGCTACAAAAAAAGTACAAGTAGAATGTGGATAAGTGCAAGGCCTTGCACTTGGGGCATAGGAATAGGTGTCATAAGTACAGGTTAGGGGATAAGTGTCTGGAGAGCAGCACTTGTGAAAGGGACCTCGGGGTACTGGTTGACTGCAGGCTGAACATGAGCCAGCAGTGTGATGCAGTGGTCAAGAGGGCGAACACCACCCTTGGTTGCATAGTGTGGCTTCTAGATCAAGAGAGGTATTACTACCACTCTATACAACTCTGGTGCGCCCGCAACTGGAGTATTGTGCTCAGTTCTGGGCCCCTCATTACAGAAAGGATATAGCCAGGTTAGACTCAGTGCAGCTTAGGGCCACAAGGTTGGTGGCCGATATGCAGGGGATGCCGTATGAGGTGAGACTGAGGGAACTGGGTCTCTTCAGCCTGGAGAAGAGGAGACTCAGAGGGGATCTGTTGGTGACATACAGGTATGTGAGGGGGTGTCACGCGGAGGTGGGTAGAGACCTGTTCTCCCCTGCAGAGGAAGGCAGGATGCACTCCAACAGAGCAAAGCTCAGGGAGCCAAGGTTCAATTTGGAAGCCAGGAAGCACTTCCTGACAGTTAGGACCCCGAGGGTGTGGAATGGGCTTCCCCGGGAGGTCGTTGAGGCCCCATCGGTGCGGGTGTTCAAGGACAGGCTGGACATGCGCATGGTGGGCATGTCGTGAGCGAAGCTGGCTGGAGCCAGGGGTCAGACTAGATGGCCCGGGAGACCCCTTCTGACTCGCTCTGTTTCTCTGTTTCTAACAACAACAGTGACTTGAATCATATGAGCAGGCCCTGATTTGTGCAAATTTGTGTAGCTTATGCTCTGGATACAGTTCTTGGCCTCTCATTTGTGCAAATAGCTGGAACACTTTTGTGGAAGCCAAAATACTCCTCCCAACTTGTCCCGCTTTTGGCTGTGAGGTCAGAAAGCTGTCTGAATTCCACCGAGTTCAGCTTGAACACATTTCAAGCATTTCACATCTCTGCTTTCTTCACACATTTAACAGTTTACTACTGCAAAAATGGCCCTGTTTATTTTCTCACAGACGGCATCACATTCTCTTCTACGCTCAATTTTAGCCAAGGCTACAAAGCACCACACCTGGGCTTGTGTGATTTGCTTCAGTTCGTTTTTATTAGCATTTGCCCAGCTCCCGCTCGTCAGGTGGAATGTGGACTAGAAAGCAATCTGTGGCCAAAGCTGGCACTTTCTGAGCTCACGGTGTGATTTATGGATCAAAAATATTTCCAACATCATGTATGCATTTTAAATGTGCACAAAAATGAGCAATTTCGAAGAAAAAAGTACAAACACGCGTTAGCAATCGGAGAAGGATGAGTGCATTTCAAAGATGTGTGTAATTAGTGTGTACCTTTCACACACACCTTTCAGAAACAAATATGTACAAATGTTCACGTGGAAAGAAAAACAGAACTTGCACGCCCATCGTTAGTGCAGCGCTAGGGCTTGTGGGCTCATCCTGCAAACCCTTTGATCTACTCTGTTCGTTTACCTGGAGAAGGTGCTGTCAGGAACGCATGTGGAATCTAATGGGAGGTGAAAGTGTGATGAATTTTCAAGGTCTGGCCCTCCCAGTTCCGGTTTTTGGGTATGCACTTCTGCCAACGTGCATGTCATGTGCTAGGCCCCCCTCCCAAAGGAGGCAGGCACTTCAGCCATTCTTAGGAGAGTCTTTATTCCATACAGAAATGATGTATTCAGAAGCCTTGAAACACGCACACCAGGTGGAATGCTGACCCCTTGCTCTGCTCCCCCCCCCGCTTCACCCAAAGCTTTGCTTATGAACCCTTTGGGGCTGGTCTCTGGAGGGGTGCGCGCTATGGAAGTGGGCGCGCCCAGGCTTTTCCCGTTGAGCCCCTCATTGGTCCAGCCAGTGGGTGCTTCAACGGACCCTTGCATCCACGTCTCCGGGGTGTCAAGTTCTCCTCCCGAGAGCCCCTCCCCAGCCTGTTCTCCGCCAGCTTCTTCCCCACCATCAGGAGTGGGAGGGGGCTCAGGGGTTGTCCTTGGGTGCTTTGATCCAGAGCTGGCTCGGGCTGGCTCACCGGGAGGGTTTGAGCAGCCAGGGCCTCGCTAGCCTCAACAACTCCCACATCAGAGTGAGAACCCTGAGCCACGGCTGGGTCAGCTGCCCACTCCCCTCCTCCAAGTCCGAGCCGCCATTCCCACCGGAGCCCTCCACCTGCCATGCGCGCCAGAGAATCACATCCGAGCGAGCATTCAAGACAGTGCACTTGTGTGAGTTGAGCCAGTTTCCCAAATCCACTTTCTAAGATGAACTGCAATTTGAGCATTTATTTTTAAAAGAGCACTGAGAAATTTTGCACAAATCCCACTATATGGGGGAAGCTGAAAATGATGACTTTCTGACATGACTTAAATTTCCTTACTGTTTTGAATGAATTTCCTTACTGGTAGGCATGTCATGAGTGGAGCTGGCTGGAGCTGGGGGTCAGGCTAGATGGCCTGGGAGGCCCCTTGTGACTCGCTCTGTATCTATGTTTAAAAAATGATCCCAAACTATAGCCTACCTTAGAGATGGAAACCCTCAGGAAAAAGCCAGCTCAGCCTGATTCTAATTGTTGGAGCAAGGGTGTAGGTGGTCTGTCAGGCTCAAACAGGCCAGACTTAGGGTTCCTCAGCAGCTGCTTAACTTAGCTGGAGTCTCATTGGCCTTGCATTTCAACTAGGTATTCAGTTTTATTCTCTTTCCAATTAGGCATGACTGCCTTGGAATACGACCTGCCTCTGCTCTTTGTTCTTTAGGGTGAAGATTTATTAGAGACATTCCCACCTATCAGAATGGGGAGCAGGAAAAGCACAGGAAGCACCCATTGGTTAGTGATCAAGGGAAGGGGTGTGGCCAGGCAGGTTCCTCTGCTTGAATTTCCATAGCCCTGTATTAGAAAGATAAAATATGGGGGAGTGAAAACCCGTGGCCCAAAGGGAGGGCACCACCACCTTGGAGTGTTCGGTGGAGGCTGGGGGCATTGTCTCCACTCAGAGGCATCAATGGACTAAACATGAGCCAACAGTGTGATGCAGCTGCCTAAAGGGCAAATGCTATTCTGGGATGCATTAACAGAAGTATTACTTCCAAATCACGAGAAGTAGTAGTTCCTCTATACTCCTCATTAGTCAGACCTCACCTGGGATGCTGTGTCCAGTTCTGGGCACCAGGATTTAAGAAAGATGCAGGTAAATTAGAAAGAGTCCAGCGGAGGGTGACAAAAATGACCCAGGGTTTGGAAACACTGCCCTGTGAGGAGAGACTGAGAGAACTGGGCATGTTCAGCCTTGAGGAGAGAAGACTGAGGGGGACATGGTATCCCTCTATAAGGACCTCAAAGACTGTCACAAAGAGGAAGGTCAAGATCTCCTCTTGCTGATGCCAGAGTGTAGGGCATGGAATAATCAGTTCAAGTTGCAACAACCCAGATTCAGGCTGGCCATCAGGAAAAGCTTCCTCACTGTCAGAGCAGGATAAGAGTGGAACCAGCTGCCTGGAGAGGTGGTGGGCTGTCCCACACTAGAGACATTAAAAAAAGAAACTGGACAGCCATCTGAGTGTCCTGCAACAGCAGAGGGCTGGACTTGATGGCCTTCATGGCCCCTTCCAACTCTGCTATTCTATGATTCTATGAGCATCTGAAGTTTTAAGGAGCTGCCCATGGTGCTGAAGCTAGTTTGAGAACATGCTTTGAGACCATAGAGACCTTGATGGCCTGATGCAGTACAAGACAGCTTCTCATTGGGGATGTGTCAGAAAATGGGGACATGCTCTGCTCCATGGACCGAATGCACGCATGACATATTTGTCAATTGCTGGAACCATGCTTGCTTTCCTCTCATTTCTGGCTGCCAGTTTGATGTGTGCAAATCTGGCTGCCAGTTTGATGTGTGCAAATCTCCGAACTTGTAGACTGAATCAGCTCCGCTTCACAAGGCTTTCCTGCGGAAGAGCATTGCAGAAATCAGGATACTGGGGGCAATTTGTGTTAATCTTCCATCAAATCACAGCTTGATTGTCATGAGCTTCCCAAGATAAGATGGTATAGGGAAAAAAATCAGATCAATAACTCAATACATTATATTGATTTATATTCCTTTTGGCACAAGGTGAAAACCTTTTTATTTGCCCGCTATTTTAAGGACTAGGAATTTTAATTGGCTTTTAATACCCAGAGTCGCATTTTGTTTTGATTTTGACTTTGTTCTTGTTGATAATATGTTTCTGTTGGTATCACGCGCATTGTTCATTGTTGTTAATTGCTGTTTTGTTTATTGATTATGTTGGTTCTTGTAAGCCATCCTGAGACAATGTGCATATAGGATGGGATACAAATATTTTAAATAAATAAATAAATCATTAAATAATTAAATCTGGACAAATTTTCCAGTTGCTGGCTGCTTGATTTGCACATTGCTTCCCTTGCCCAGAGCAAGCAGCAACGGCAAACTTGATCACGAACTGGGCATGAGTTGAGCGGTGAGTTGATGCCATAATCCTGGCCATCTTCTGCATTGCTTGCCTGTTGTGATTTCCAAAGTTCTCACAGTTGTTTGAAGCCATGTGAGCAGAGTCCAAAATATACTGCGGCTTCTGTATAAATAAAATGTCGGCAGCTGCTCTAAATGGTACTTTGACACTCCGGTGCATACTGTTTCAGGTGTGTATGCTACGGACAAGGATTGAACCTCAACTTAAAAATGTAATTTCTAGAGATCAGCAGAGGGAGTGAAGCCCTGGAAATGACAACTGATGCTAATGACATAGTGAAAAGGGACCTCCAAAACTAGGAACAGATAAGAACAACGCCTGGGGGCAGAGGCTTCCTGCTCTTGTGCTTGCAAGTGCCCAGTCTAGACAATAGTGCCTTCAAAAGTGACTGGTTGAGTCGAGAAGTCAAGGCCATGAATCTCACTGTGCCAAGTGGCTGGGTCAGGTAGAAGGGTCCAAAAGAGCAGTCCATGGAGACAGCAGAAGGCTGAGAAATCTGGAAAGTCCAACAAGCACCAAAGAACGTCAGTCGTCTTCAACAAGGGGCAGGCTCTGGTTGAGCTACTTTAGAGCTGGCTGCAATTCAGCACAACTGGCAAATCAGGTTCATGTGCTGCCTCACTCCAGGTCTTCTGTCTGGGCTCCTGCTGCCTGAGCAAGACCCTTCTCCTTCCCATGGGGTGACTTCTCCTATCTTGGACAAGTCCTGGAACAGTCCAGGAGACCCCCGGACGCTCCTCGAACAGAAGGCTACCAGCTGCCAGCTTCCCCTTCATCTCACCCCTCTCCTTCTCCCTCTGATGGTTCTTCCTCCAGGTACCAAACCATACCAAAGTTCTATATTCTGTTGCAAATCATGCTCAAGTGTTGCACATGAAGAGCAGAGCCAACTCATGAAATAGCAGAGGGTTCCCCTGTGCATGTTTGAGCCAGAAATGCAAGCCAATCCCTTCCAAAATTCTTTTCTCTCTTGGTGGGCAGAAGAAATATGGGGCACTATTGCACCAAATTTCTCCCCGTATTCTGCAATATTTCTTCAGAGGAGGGGATCTGCCTGAGCGGCAGCAGCGAGGTGTCTTTCTTTCCCCGTAAGGCGTTTGTCCATTTCTTTGCTCACTGCCGGTGGCACTGGGAAGGCAAGGATCAGAGAGGCACAAACTCATCAGGGTTTTCTGGATTCCTCCGAGAAGTTTCTCATTATTCCCTTTTTCTCATTGTGAACTTCACTGAACTCCATCTGAACAGGAAGAGCGTGATTTTGGTATGCATAATTTTAAAGTATCCAGATTATTATATGAAGCCCTGATTGATTAATGCAGTCTTTCCCAACCTGGTGACCTTCAGAGGCATTTGGACTGCAACTCCCGGAATTCCCATCAAGCAGGGCCGTTGACAGGTATTCTGGGCGTTGCAGTCCAAATGTGTTTGGAAAGCACAAGGGTGTGGAAGGCTGGACTAAATTCATGCAATTGTACATTCTTCAAAATGTGCATTCTTCTAAGGTATGCATTTTAGACAGGGACTTGGCCAGATCGGGCATATGTGAGCTTCTCTTGCAAAATGCAGTTAGATTTTCATTCAGGGTTACATTGAGGCAAGTCTTGGTTTTAATTAGGAGTATGTGTCTTTTGTTAAATCTTTTGTGTTCTACAAATTATCGGGCATTTTCTTTTTAGAGATGTACATGAAATGTGAACAAAATCCCGAATGAAGCCTTTCAGTAATGATCATACAGAGACAAAAAGAACTATTAGAATTACTGGTGCAAAGAGATAGAAGCAAACAATACAAAGAGAAAAAATCTAACCCTAACCCTCTTCCAGAAGATCCAAGAAATCAAAAGGAAATTCAATGCTAGATTAAGAATGCTAAAAGACAAAGAGGGGAATACACTATCTGACCAGGAGAAAATAAAGAGAAGGTGGAAAGAATATCCCAAAGCAATGAGAGGATGACAGACTCCTTTGAAGAGGAATCCTATGAGGAAGAACCTGCAATATTAGGAAGTGAATAAAGAGAGGAATAAAGAACCCGGAATAGATTGGGGCCAAGCTGCAGAGACAGAATCAGTTCAAATCTAACACTAATTTCCCATGGAAAAAGTGATTCTCAAGGGATTACAATAAAAAATTTGAGCACATATTGAGCAAAAAGTCATTCAAGCAGACTCTGAAAAAGAAGAGACACTCAGTATCATATTATGGATATGCATTGGCTACTGAAACACACCAAAGATTTCCAGAAGATTTCTTGATGATTTGAAGACTACAGCAAAGCTTTTGACTGTGTGGGTCATGAGGAGCTCTGGATGGTCCTGAAAGAAAGAAAGAAATGCCTCAGCATTTGATTGTCCTGATGCATCACAGGCAAGAACAGAACATGAAGAAACAGAATGGTTCCTATCAGCAAAGGTGTCAGATAAGACAATATTTTTTCTCCCTATCTGTTCAATAAGCACGCAGTACATATCATAAGGAAAGCTGGATTAGGATCAGAAGAAGGAGCGATAATTGGAGAAAGACACATCCATAATCTGTGATATCCAGATGAGACCAGCAGAAAGCCACAATGGCTTGCATTCGCTTCTGGTGAAAGGTGAAAGGAGAAAATGCTTGCGGAATTACAGCTGAACATTATGAAAACAAAAATCATGACAATGGAAGAATGATATAACTTTAATATTAACAAGGAAGAAAATGAAATTGTAAAAGATTTTGCTCAATAATAAATTCAGATGGAGTTTGCAGGCAAAAATTTAGAAGAAGATTGGGACTTGGAAGGGCAGCAGTAAAGGGACTGGTAAAGATCGTCAAGTGTAAGAAGGTGTCCTTCTGTTCTGTTCAGCTGTTCAACTATAAGCCATCCCATGAGCCAAATCTCACCAAACTTTTTGAATCCATGCCATCTCTTTCAGGTGAAATATGCTCTGGCCCACATCCTCTTTGATGGAGTCTAACCACCCCACTCTTTGGTGACCTGGTTTTCTCTTGCCGCTGAGCATTCCAAGCATTATATCTTTTTTTCTGGTGAGCGTGATTGCATGACGTGGTCAAAATACAAGAGTGTCAGCTTTGTTACTTGCTGACCAGGGATGGATCTGGTCCGATATGCTCCAGCACCTGCTTGTTCATCACTTCCGCTGCCCATGGAATGCTCAGGAGCCTCCGCCAACACAACAGCTCAAATGAGTCAATTTTCCTCTTGTCTAACCTTTTCACTGTCCAATTTTCACAATCATAGGTTGCTAGGAAAAAGTGTACCTTAGTGTCCTACAATAGCAGAGGGGTGGCCCCATGGCCTTCCGGCCCCTTCCAACTCTACTGTTTATTATTTTTGATTCTATGAGACCAAGGCCAAAATCATCCACATTATTGCATTCCCAGTCACTATTTATGGCTGTGAAAACTGGGCAGCTAAGGGAAAGATTGATGGTGCTTTTTAAACATGATGCTGGAGGAGATCTTTAAGAATACCCTTGTCTTAAGAGAAAGATGCATAAGTGGGTACTAGATCAGATCAATCCAGAACTTTCCATGGAAGCAAAGAGGACACAATGCAAAATTTGGGCACATCATGAGAAAGCAAGACTCCTCAGAGAAGAGAATTATGTTAGAGAAAGTTGTAGATGGAAGAAGAAGGCAGCTTCTGAGATGGATTCAATCCATAGAGGAAGCCACGGCCTTGAGTTTACAGGAGCTGAGCAGGACTTTCGAGGCCAGAACATTTTGGAGGGCCTTCTCTCATAGGGTCATCATAGATTGGAGATGACTTGACAGCACAGAACAAGAACAGCAGCACTCCAATAAAGCCCCCAAGGACCTCAGTTTGACCCTCAGGACGAAAGAGGTTTAACACCTCTGTTTTCTGGGATGTGTTCACATCTATGTTCACATCTATAGCAACAGTTGAGTGCAACAATGGTTTTGATGCCAAAGTACTTAATCCTGGTGTACAGAAGTCACAGATCTGTGTTAAGACCAGAGTTAAGGCTGTCTCTTATAGGCTCAGACTCCACAAAGCCGGGAAATTGGACACTAGATTGATATCTTAACCAATGTTGTCCTTGATTAGTAATGATCTTGTGCAATGACACAAACTGTTTACAAACAATGGGTCAATTTTTGAAAGGACTCCTCTAGCAAAACACAATTGGCCGCAAGTTTCATAAAACAATGCCAGACAAGGAATTAAGCAAGGTGGGCCATCCTTGCTTGTTCCAGGCACTCTCTACTGGATTTGGGCCTGAAGGACCAAGGAAACATGCAAGTAGATGTAAGCTAGCTTTACAAGCATGGTATTAGACATTGCACAAAAACCGCACTAATTACAGTCCGTGTCTGTTAAGAAATCCAACTGAGTTTCCAATTTCTGGCTTTACGGAGCTTAAGCAAACATGAATTCTTTGATTGTGATTTTAATGTGGGGTTTTACTGCATAGAAAACCTATTTGGATGCTAAAAATAATTATTTGGATGCTTTTTTTAGTCCATGCATTATGTAATTTATGTTATTTGTATAATTTTGTATGTCGTTTTTGTGAATAAATAATAATAAAAAGAACACATATTTGAATGCTATGCTTCACTCTGTTTTATTGTAAGACCCTACCAAAACCTAGATAGTGGACAGTATATAAAAGTTTTAAATAAATAATTCTGCTAAATTCTACTTGCAGTGCATTTGCATGAAACATCCACTAGATGGCTCTGCCTTCCACACCATCCGGTTAAGTCATAGCAATACGACGCTGAGCTATTAAGAATCGGTTGTACAAGCATTTCACAAGTGCAAGGATTCAGGGTCCCAAGATGAGGCACAAGTCCTCCTATGATCAGATCCCTTAGGAAGACGGTGCAGTCCATGCGAGGTATTTTATTGTACTCCGGAGAATTGCCAAATCGGACAGATTCATCGGTAGCCCAACAAGCTGGGGTTGATTCCAGGAGTTCATAAACAAAGCTGATGGAAGGCGAGGAGCAGATGGCAAAGTCTACGGCAAGGAGTGCTGGATGATGCATGGAGGAAGAAACACGCCAGGGTCAGGGGATTTGCAGTGGGGTCTTTCTGAGCATGGAGGCAAAAAGTGCAAGCCAACGCATCACTTGCAACCCCAGTATATGTTAATATG
Source organism: Varanus komodoensis (assembly GCF_004798865.1). Classification (NCBI taxonomy): domain Eukaryota; kingdom Metazoa; phylum Chordata; class Lepidosauria; order Squamata; family Varanidae; genus Varanus; species Varanus komodoensis. The sequence goes on along the minus strand of NW_025335568.1, from coordinate 67,316,956 downwards.
ATATGATACAAGCAAAGAATCCCACACTTCTTTCCAACATTAGCATTTTTTTATACTGCCCATAGCCAAAGCTCTCTAGGCAGTTGACAGCAATAATCACACAATCATACACTCAAGTCACCCATCCCACTTCTGCCCAGGCCAGACCCTGCTTAGCTTCCAAGATTAGGCAGGATCAGGCACTTCAGGCTATGTGTCAAAAGATCTGTCCCAGCTGCAAATTTACCCAAATCCTGTGATTAAAATTGGGGACTGCCTCCACTCATCACCTCAGAGGGAGGCTTGGTAGGTGGCAACAAGGGGAAGGGCCTTCTCAGTGGGTCTCCCCCACCCCCACCTCCTCACTGAGGCCTACCTACCAAATATCTTTTGGTGTCAGGTTAAGATTGTCCTCCATGACAGGACGTTTAATTAACTTTAATTTTATATTGGGGCATTCTGTCAGCTGCTCAACATGTCTTGTGATTTAATTTGTGTCAGCGAATGTAGCTGTTTAATTTTGCTTTTAATTTGTATTGTAATTTTTAGGATATTTTTAATGTGTGTGTTTTACATGGTATTTTATTGCATTGTAATTCATGAGCTACTGTGAAAATTGCCTGAAAAACTTCAGCTATTGAGCAGTGTAAAAGTAGTAATTAATAATGCAGGGAGAAATATAATGTGGCCAGTTAAATGGAAAATGGGACAGGCTATAGCGAACTGCAGTGAAACTGTAGGCTGTGCTTCCCATATAAACCAACCTAGATGGTCTAATGGCCCAGCAGGTATATATGGAAGCATGGTCCTTCACATGCTTCTGCCAATGAAAAGAATGTAGGTGGCCCCCATTAAGAGGGTCTTCTTTGTGGTGGCATCCCAGGTGTGGAATGGCCCCCTCTGGTGGCTTAACTCTGTTCTTGCAGGGCTAGTGAGGACTGTTTTTTATCCTTTGGGCTTTTAAATCACTGGCTCTTATATTACAAAGTCCCTTTCCTTCATATGCCCCACTTCAACAGAGACCAGTAATCGGAAAGGGGATCCTTTCCCTTATTCCTCCACAAGACCCCCATAACCGCCAGGCCAGGGCATGAGTCAGGGGAGGCTAGAGACTCCTGTGTCCATGGGGCTCCTCATCTAAGGCAGCTTTCCAACTTCATAGGAGCTATCCATGGTGCTGAACCAAAACCCCAAAAGAGGTTAATTTCCATGGGGCACCATGGATAGCTCCTATAGAGCTCAATGCCACCTCCCCCCATGCAATGGCTCACAGGGGAGCCACCAGCCTCCCCTGGGTTGGGCTTGGGGAGGGGGCAGGATCCATGGAGAACGCTCTGTAGAGATGTTGGAGAAATCCGCAGTGGATGCAAACGTGTTTGGATTTCAAGGAATCTATCTTGCAGACTCTGGGAGATTGGCTTTTCCCAAGTCCCATGGATTCCCCAAACCTCAGGACCAGTTTTTACTTTCCGGAATTTTATGCAAAATTATTCATAGGGGAAAACGAAAAGGACACCAACTGATAATGCACGTTGGCTGAAACATGAAAATATGTATTTTGGGAGGATGTGCACATTTCAATGGGATTTGTGCACTTTTGCAAATTTGCAAAATGAATGCACATTCAGGAAATGTAAAACGATCCAGTTCCATCCATTAACAGGTCCTTTCATGTGCGGAAGGCTGAGTTCTGACAGTAGATGCTGCTATTTTGGTGTGAAGCAAGTTGAACACAATATATACAGGAGGGGCTGTGTACAAATGAATAAAGAAATAACAATCTTTAATCTTGTATCCTTTTAATTCATTTTGTTTAAAAGCATGAAATCATTTGTTTGATAGATTGTGTAAACTGCCCAGGCAGCTTCAGTTGCGGGCATGTATAGAAATGAAATAAATAGAGAAATAAATAAATACTCTAAAGCTATGCTCCATCGGGGCTAAGAATTCCAACCATTAACAAAGGAGGAAACCAAACCCTTAGTTGTCTATTCCCAAAGCCACACACAGTGTTTGTGTACCCATTGGTCTCAGGGTTGGGGATGTACCAAAACACACTGAGAGCCAATGTGATGTCGTGGTTAAGAGCACAGGACTGGGACTCAGGCATTCTGGGTACTAGTCCCCGCTGGCCATGGGGCCAGCTGGGTGACTTTGGGCCAATCACAGGCTCCCAGCCTGACCTGCCTCACAAGGTTGTTGTTGTGGGGATAAGAATGAGAGCAGGAAGAGAAGACTGATGGAAGCCACTTGGAGTTCTTCAAAGGAAGAAAAATGGGATATAAATCTTATAAACAAACAAACAAACAAACAAACAGGGAAATCCATCTCATTTGCTCTTGACAGATTTCCCATCGATCAGAAGTGAGTCAGGTTCATTTTTAAAGTTGATTCCCACCATATGTCCCGAATGCAATTCATGCATATTGGAAGATCCTGCACATTTGTGCATAGTTTACATCTTTATTTGCATGAATTTAATCAGTGGTTGAATTTCCACATTTCACATTCCAGTCTGTCCTGGAGACAGAAGTAGGCAAGCTGACTTGACTTGCACCACAGACAGTCAGCCCTGGAGCAGGGCTAACAAGCCAGAATCCAGGGGCCAAACTGTGCGAATCCAAAGGACTTTCACCCCTTTGACACATTCCCCACAGAGGTCTAATCACTGTTATACAGCATTTATAAAGTGAAGTACAGGCTCCCATGGTCAAACCAGCCCAAATTCTCTGGACTGTTTTCCAAGACCATCTCTTCACTCCGTGCAATAGGTGACCTATTATGTATAGATTATTCATTCATGTTTATTCATAAAGAACGAGCTTGGCTTCCCAGCAACGAACAAGCCATTGTCAAATCTTCAGGGACAAACTTGGCATTAAAACTTGCTGCCCTTGAAAATGTTTCCTGGAGATGCACTGAACTGGCCAAAAGAAACCAGTGCATTTGCAAGAGCATTTTTAGAACAAAAGAGCCCCCTCTTACGCACTCATAATTTTAATCGGAAGCTGCGGCATCTCTTCCAGATTCTTTGATGTTTTCTCCTCCCGAAGTAAATTGATAGCAATGGGATATTGGCAGGTGCAACGAACGTGCCCCCAGTGCATCGCCAAGTACTATGCGAATGGCTTTGCAAGGACCTAAAGAGAGAGCGCGGGCAAGTCGCCCAGCAATTTGGCTCCAGCAGGCTGGCAAATTAGGCAACAAGGGTGAAGTAATTCTTACATATTCAGGAAGTCACCAGAAGAGCTGGCAGGGCTGATTGTCTGAGAGGCTGAGCAAAGGATCAGGAAGCCCCCTGTTCAGATGGTACCCAATTCACCCTGAAGTGCAGTAAGTGACTTTAGGCAAACACTTATCTCTCACTTCTTTAAGATGAAGAACATAATGGAAGGATGGAGAGCACAATACTGGGCTACCGTATATGACTGTTGAGAAAAGAGTGGAATACAGGCAAATGCTTTGGGTGGTAGACTGTAGATAACACACTCTGGAGCAGGCTAGCTTGAGTCAGTGTAACACCTCCCACCCATCCCCTCACGCCAGGGCAGGGACAGGTAGGATCTGTGTCCTGGGTTGTTCCTGCAATTACAACCAAGAGTGGTCAATGCCTCCCCTCCCCGAAAGCAAAGCTGCACTTCGCAACCTGTGTTCCAGAGAAGTGAAGTACTAGTCCCCCTTTGCTCAGCGCTGGACGGGCCTCATCTGGAGTAGTGTGCTCAGTTCTGCGGACCACAGTGCGAGAAAGATGCAGACAAGCTGGAAAGGGCTCAGAGGAGGACAACAAGGATCGTCCAGGGACTGGAAACAAAGCCCTGTGAGGAAAGGTTGAGAGAAACTGGGCATGTTTAGCCTTGAGCAGAGAAGATTGATTGATAGCACTCCTCAAGTACTTGAAAGGCTGCCATAAAGAGGAAGAATGGGATCTTTTTTATTTTATTTATTTATTTTTCAATTTCTACCCTGTCTTTTTCCTACAAAGGGCTCAAGGCAGCTTACATCATTCTCTTCCTCCATCTTGTCCCCACAACAACAACCCTGTGAGGTAGGTTGGGCCAAGAGCCTGTGGCTGGCCCAAAGTCACCCAGGTGGCTCCATGGCTGAGCGGAGACTCGAACCCAGGTCGCCTGAGTCTCAGTCCCAGCTCTTAACCACTACGTCACACTGGCTCTCCATCATCCCAGAATGCAGAGCACAGCTCAAGTTACAGGATTCTGGCTAGACATCGGGAAAAAATTTTGACAGTTAGATCAGTATAGCAATGGAATCCATGACCCCGGGAGGTGGTTGGTTCTCCCGCACTGGAGGCTTCCATGATGCAACTGGACAGCCCCCTGAGAGGGATGGGTTAACCTGGAGTCCTGCACTGAACAGGGGGTTGGATCCAAGGCCCCCTGGCCCCTTCCAACTCGACTACTTTAGCATTCTAAGTGAGGTAGCCACTTGCCCCCACTCTGTTCTCAATCCAGAAACAGCTGAAAGAAGCAACCATGAAGCAAAGTCAAGCCTCCCTCTAAGAACATGCTGGGCCAAGCCAAGGTCCATCCATTCCAAAAATTCCACGTTGCACAGTGGACACCTGGATGATTGCTGCACAGACGTCTCCCCCGCTTTGCCTTTCCAGCGGATCTAAACAGAAGGCTTTGGAAGCCTGTCCGTCAGCAGAGCCAGCAGGATGTTGGTGGTGGTGGTGGTGGAGTTATATTTTTATCCTACCTATTCCCAGTGACCAATCAAACTAAACTTCCTTCTGTTTTCTAGGGTTTTCTGGCCCATGTGAAGAGTTCTCTTGATCGGAAGATGTCCAGTCCCTTCTTTTTCCAAAAGGCCAGCTCCGCTCTTGGGGAGTTTCTGCCGCTTATGCGCCAGATGGCAAGAGAGTCAGGCATGGGGCCACAGGTAGGACCTGAAGCCAGGCCAGTGGGTTCCTGCATTCACAGCCCGGCTCCTCCAGACGGGTTGGTTCTCCGCAGCCGCCTGACCAGTCTCCCTCATTCACCTGATATTTCTGTACCGCTTTCCAACCTCTCTCCTTCTCGCTTTAGTCCCATTCTGAGTCCGAGCTTTCTGAAACGGGAAGGCTGTGTTTTGAGAGTTGGTTGTAGGTGCTTCACTGGGAGACTGTGGGGGGGCAGCACACGAGCATGAATGCACACGTGCACTCACACACGATTTCCTCTCTCACCCTGCTCTCGCACTCACAGTCAAACACTCCCGTGTCGAAAACCTCCCCCTTTGGGACGCCATGCTGCAATCCACTGTTGGGTGGCTGCCCAGTCCTGCTCTCACACGCCAAGTGGCCGCCCTCGCCTCCGCCCCACTCGTTCGCCGCTCGGCCCTCTGCGCCCACAGGCAGGCACACAGCGGCTTCCCCTCAGCTTCAGGCCCAGCCGTCCCTCTGCCCATTCAGGAACAAAAGAGCGACGGTACAACCAGAAACAGAATGCAAGGAAGGAGAAGTGCTTTTGGAACGTGTGTTACTGTTCCTGTCATGGTATTCCCAGAGCATCCCTGAAATGTCCGGGGAAACAGAGGGGCATCTCTACTTAAACTATGCAATTTATTGCCACAGGAACTGGTGATGGCCACCAATCTGGATGGCTTGGAAAAGGGGCTGGACAGAGTCATGAAGGATGAGCCTACCCGTGGCCACTGGCCTTGTGGGACAGGTGCTCCCTCCCTGACCAGAGGTGGCCTGGCTGCACACACCAGCTGCTGAGGAGCTTGGGCAGGTGGAGGTCTTGCACCCGTCCTTCCGGAGGGTGTCAGGGCAAGGACGTGGGCAGCCTAGCGGGTGGGAGCGCCAGGACCCCGGTGACCAGCATGCGGCATGTCAGTCCAGGAGCACAGTCAACACAGCCCAAAGGTCAGAGAACCAAGAAGACGTGCCGATGGAAGCAAGCACCCTGAGGCCTGGAGTGAGTGGGGCTAGACTGGAGCAAGGCTGGAGCAGAGCCAGAGCAAGGCCAGACCATGGCTGCAGCAAGACTGGCGAGACTGGGGCGGTCTTGGAGAAACCCCCGAGCCGGGCTGGAGCCGGGCTGGAGCAGAGCTCAGGGCCACAAAGCAACAGAGAGCGCCACATATCAGGAAACCCTCATTATTAAGGCAGCTCCTGAAGGAAGAGCCAGTGCTTATATAGCTCTTCTCCAGGGCCCCCAGGTGCCACTTGTACAGGCCCTGATAGCTGCAGCGGGTTGTGGATCCGATCCTGCACCTACCAGGGCTGTTATTTGGACTTTGGCCAGCAGAGGGAGCCCCGAGCTGCATCTGAACCTGACAGTGGGAACCTGCGGGCAGCTGGTTTGCCATCAGAGTAACGAAGTGCAGAATTGGATGGACCTTTGGTCTGATCCAGCAGGGCTGTTCTTATGCTCTCTGAGAATGGTTTCCTAAGACATTCTAGGAACAGGACTGCCATGCAGGAACCTGGAAGCCCATATCTAGAGTTTTTCCCCCTTCCTTGTCTTTCCCTCTTTCTCAGCAGCTGGGGCACATGCACAGCTTCTGGGGGGCATTGGCCTCACAGTCTGTTCCCCCCCCCTCCGCCCATAGAAGCCTTAGGGCACAATGCTAAACATACTTAGGCAGAACTTCTCCCAGCATGCCCCAGGCTAGCTAGCTGAGGAATGCTGGGAATTATAAAACTCTATACCAGTATAGGGTTACACTCACTTTCCCAGCAATCTTTGGGCAAAGCTCCCAAGTTCCTATGCAGTGCAGCACTTAATCTTGTAACCAATCCTAAACCCAAGCCTGTGCAATTAAGACAGTGTTGTACGGTCACCTCCGTCCCCTTTCTTTAATTTTCCTCTGTGTCAAATGTAGATTGTAAGCTCCTTGTGGCAGGGACCTGTCCTCTTCTAGTCTGCAAGGCGCTAGTATAAGAATAACAATAATAAGCTTAATAATAATCTCAGACATGAAGTGGCAAGCCAAATTCAACTTCCCCTTTCCCGTTCTAATAGTCTATTGTAATTACATCAAAATTAACACATAATCAAAGATGATGTGAATGTCACATCCAATGAAAGGGGTGAAAGGCTGTGCCAGGGATTTTATGACTGAACTGCGAAAGAAAGTACTAATTTTTTAGTTTAAAAATATGCTTCTATGGTGTTTAATATTTCGTGTCAACATTTTCATGTCATTTTAAATTATTGCAAAAACAAACCAAGAGTTGCTAATTTTCGGAAGGATCTTTCCCAAGGTTTCAAACAGCCTGTAGTATTTTAACTTGGGGCACAATGCTCTGGAGATGAGCATAAGTCCCTGAACCTGGACCCTCGCAGTCATCTGGGGGCCATCTGCACCTGCGGGTACCTTCCACTTCGCATTCCCACCATCTGCCTCTTACGGCCATCTTGAGAGGGCGCTTCAGAGTGATGGGAAAGAGGCTGGGGTGGCTTAGGAGACCTGCCATTCTGGCTGCCCTCCAGCCATCCCTGGCTCTTTCCACACCTCTGCCTTTGCTGATCTCCAACAGGCGAGAACTCCGTGTGCAGCTCCAAGCTCAGAGAACAGTCTGCAACCTCGGATATGAGACTCAAAATCCTCCTCATCCTCCTCAGACCCCTTATGCCTAGAGGCTATAGGATCATGGCTCACTCCGTGAAGCCCCCTCCATAAGACTATGCATACACGCAATGCACTAAAGTGCAATCACACACACACGTGCATGCACGTTACACGTGTACTCCTGGCTTGGCATTCACAAGGGGCAAAGCATCACACGGGCAGCATCTGCCACTCTCCTTCACAGCCCCACTACTCAAGCCCAGCCTGTAGCTAAGGGCTCAGCATGGCATGCACCAGAAGGAGCTTTTCCCACTGCGGCTCACACTTCGTATGGGCAGTTCTTACGAAAATAGCATCCTGCGTAGTGAAGAAACCTGCAAAACTTCAGAAGTGGGGCGCTTGTGTGTGTGTCTGTGTGTGTAAGGGGCATGTTCAAAGGTGGGTATATGCAAAGGATTCGTGTTCTCTCACCTCCTATCACAGAGGTATTTGTAGTTAAGAAAGCTGCAGCATTTCAGAGGGACAGGTGTTCTGGCTACGGAGCTACGGCAAATGCAAAATAATTTAGTTTGGTGAGAAGCCAGGACCACCGACGACACAACCACAGCCCTCTTCTCCACCATACTGGTGCTTTCCTTATCTAATCTTGTGTTCATAGGCCACCCTTTTCTCTCCTGCAGGAAACCAAGGCAGTTTGCATAACCCCCTCCTCTTCACAACAACAGCCCTGTGAGGTAGGCTAGGCTAAGCATCACTGACTGGTACAAATTCATCCAGAGAGCATCACAGCCCAATGGATACTAGAATCCAGATCTCCCAAGCCCTCAACCACCGCCCTGCAATGGGTTAGGGAGAAACATGCCAGGTTTTAGGCATGGGCTGTCTTGATAACCATCTAGATTCAGATCTGGCCCACTTGAAAGGAGCCATGCTTTGATTTGGAGAGTTCCTAAAACTGACTGAATTTCAGGTGTATGGACTTGGTTAAATCTTTTCTGATGATGTTTTGTGGCCTTCCAAAGGTTTTCCATTCTGCTGTCTGTTTATTGATGAAAGTGAATTTGTTTTAGGTGCGTACAAGAATTTTATTCTTGCTTTCAAATGTGCATGTGGGCTACCATGCATTAGCACAAGTGCACACTTCTGCAGCCCCCTCCAAAAAGAAAAAAAAGTTTTAAAAATGGCCTGCAAGTCCACAGAATTTTTGCAGCTGGGAAAAGCTGGAATCCATTGGTCAGGTTTATAGAAATCCAAACTCATTCCAGTCCATTGTGGATTTCTCCGGCATTACTAATCCTAATCACCCAATCCAGGATCAGATTCCTCAAAAACGAGAGGACAGCACTAGGATTGAGGCTGCTGGTCTCACGATTGTCAGCTGGTTTGTGCACTTACTTCTCTGATAGGGAATAACCTGCTGGTGCATTTTCCCGTGCTTACAGAAGGGGGAGCTGATACCTCATTTTAGGACCCCAAATTATGGGCAAACAAAAGCTCCTGCTAATGCTTAATACAGTAAGAGGGGGCAAGTGGGAGCATTCAGTCTTGCTAGCTCATGCTTCTTGAGGGTAGGGGAAGAATGTGGGCTGCATCTTCTTGAAAAGCAAACAGGAGGCCAAAGACTCCTTGTTCCAAATGGCAAAGACCTTCCCAGTTTGAAGGACAAATGCATCAGGATATTTCAAGCAATCCATAAAACAAAACTGCCTCATTTTATTTTCCTTTAGTCATTTTGATGGGGTTTGCTGGAAACCTTCAGTCCTGCATATCTGTCAAGTATTATTCCTGTTCAAAAGTTATTGGTCATGCACAGGTCAAGGTGCGCCGGGTCAGCAGCTAGGAGCAGGGCTTGGCGGGTGGAAAACCTGCTCTGCATGGAAATGCCTACCGGTTCCACCTCTAGGTAATGCTGGGGCAGAATCCTGCCTGAAACCATGCAGGTTCCTAATACTGCTTTTTTCTCATATCCTGCGTGCAGGACCGAAAATGGGAATTTGGTCTGGTCAATCTTGTAAAGGATTTTATCCAGCTTGCAACTTCTAGCCCAAACCCAGATTCAGAGATGATCTGAGATCAACATCTGTACATTCCCAGACTTGCAAGGTGATGTGTGGACCTCCCAATGGACAGATTTTGAAGTGTGCAGCATGCCTACATACCAAAAATGGGCAAGAAAAATGTGTGCTTCTGATAAATGCACAGAAACATGTTTTAATCACTGGAAGAAGAGTGTATAGGTTTTAGATATGTGCACGATGGAGTCCTATGTTTGAAAAACATGTTCAGGAAAACATGCACGGATCTTCTGTGGAAAGAAAAAGAGAAATTCGCAATCTAATGCGACCTCAGGTCAGAATGCACTTCAAGATGGAATTCAGAGTACTTGGGCAAGCTCACGATTTGCTGATTTGCACATCTTGGTTGAAGACTTCCAGTGAGGAAGAGGTCACCACCCTCCCTAAGTAGCTACTTCTGCCAAAGTTGAACCAAACTCCACTGTCCTCTAATGTAGACCTGTTAGATCCAGATCTGCTCTTTGGTCCCACAGAGTAAAAGTAGTTCTCTTCTGTGGGGCAATCCATTAAGACTAGCATTTCATCATCGTCGTCGTCGTCGTCGTCGTCGTCATCATCATCATCATCATCATCATCTTAGCACCCTCATCTTCTTTTCTTCAGGCTTAATACACATTTCCTTCATCTTTTCCTCACAGGATCTGTTTTCCGTCTTACAAACCATATTTCTTTCCCACCTTCTATGTGAGAATCATTCAGGTAAATGTGACAACAATTGAATTTGTAGAGCAACTGGTTAAAATGGCCATTAAATTCAGTAAAGCAGATGTAATGCTAGGCTATGTAGTTAAAAAAATATATCAGCAAACGAGAAGGCCTTCCTTGCTGCCAAAATGGCTTTACAGTTGGTGGCAGATGACCTTCCTTGAGATGGTACTGTGACTGAGAAGCTTCCTTCTCCAGTTCTGGACACTCAACTCCACAAGAACAGGTCAAAGGATGAGTTTTCCACCCCCTGCCCTGCCACTATGTAGAGCAGTGATATTGAATCTGTTTTGATCTGTGGACCAAATTCCTTTCTGCAGAAGCCCTTGGAGGCTGCATTCCGGTAGCTAAGGATAAATGGGCTGCCATTATATGCTGTCAAGACACTTCTGACTTCTGGTGCCCTCCAAAATGACCTTCCCTTGGCAACCCTTGCAAACTCAAGGTAGAGGCTTCCTTTATGGACCCAATCCTTCTCCTATTTGGTCTTCCTCATCTTCCTCTGCCTTCCACTTTCCCTAGCATGATTGTCTTCTACAGTGTGTCTTGATATGCACAAAGTATCAGCACATTTTAGTTTATGTCTCTTCTTACCAGTAACTGAGCCTTAGAAGAGCAATTTCATCAGTGGAGGCTGGAAGGAACGCCATCAATGGGGTGGTGTGTCCACTCTGAGTTTTCATCTGAACCTTTAAGCCAGTTTCTGTGATGCTCAACCCATTCCCCCAAATAGGTTAGGAACCATAGACAGCTCCTCCGAAGTTCAGACTGAAACCTGGAATGGCAATACCGACATGGGGAAAGCCAACCTATGCTGGATTTCATCCTCAGGGAATATGTGTGCAGAGGGAACTACAGAAAAGCCAAGAAACCATGAAATGACTCATGGTTTGGGATCTAAGGCACCAGCGGTCTGGATTAAGAGTTCATTTGGGCTAGATTCGGCCTTCAGGCCTAGAGTTCTGCACCCCTGCCCCAGCTGGGTGTCTGAAACGGACTAAGAACTGAGGAGGTCAAGGCAAGGAGAAGCAGGTGATGCAGACATGTTGGGCATTAATGACATGCTCTACACAGACGTCTCCGCTTTCCTCTTTGAAATACATGGCCAGGAACTTCACAAACCTGTGCTTTGTATCCGCCACCCACAAAAAGGTAGAGTCGAGCCATCAGTTTGGAGGGTGGAGACAGGCAGACAAAGTGAACAAGGGAGAAAAGGGCGAGGGTCGCGTGCCTTCCTGACTCCCCACGTCGCTTCTGAAAAGTTTAAAGGAAACACACATATTCTTCTGGCAGTTGCTGGGCAACTGCAGGCAGGGAGATGCCGTAACGAAGCAAGTAGTGCTGAGCTCTTGGCGATGTACTCGTCCCCAAACACTTCATTCCCTGCATGTACCTCTCTTAGTGATCTTCTGGGCAACATAAAATCTTTAACGGGGAAAAAGAGCTGACTTGCCCCAGACACTTTAGCTTCTCTGCTTGGTCGCCTGACGGTGCTTCTTAATTCAGCACAGGCGACAAGTCGAGTCTCGGCAGATGAGCGGCTTCAAGCACTCTTCTTCCTCGTTCCTTATCCGAAGCGCTAATAACTCATTTCACAGCCGTCGGGTCAAATTAATCCCCACCAATGCAAATCTGCATCCGACTCCTCAGCTCTGGGACTTCTCTGCTGAGACACTGTGCTTGCATGTAGCAGGACGTGAAGGAATGGGGAGAAATAGCTGCAGACCGGTAGCAAGAAACTGATCTGCAGAGTGCATGGGAAGGTCTAACGAACATGTTGCCACTTGCTTCAGCAAGCACATTTTACACAATGAATCGTAATGAAAACGGAGCCGTAAATGAGCAGGGTAATGCTCTCATTGCCGTGCCTGGTTAGCAGAGGCCCCCGAAATTTGGTGGCCCTACATAGCAAGGCCTGCAAGTCATTGTCATCATTACTGCCATTGTGATCATGTGAGTGCTGTGTTAGTATTGCACATTCTTCCTCTTGCAAGGCACCCAAGGCAGCTGGCAAGGTGCTCCTCTTCATTTTATCCTCACAGCAATAACCCTGTGAGGTAGGGTAGGCTTACAGTCTGTGGCTGACCCAAAGTCACCTGGGCATGAGAACTCACATCTCCTGAGTCCCAGGTCACACTGACCCTCCGTCAATTTGCAGAACAGGGGGAAATGGCTGAGTACTTGAACTCCTGTTTGCCAAGCGGATGCTCCTGGTTCATTCTTTGCTGTCTCCAGGTAAAGGATAAGGAGGCAGGTGATGGGAAGGTCCTGGCATGTGAAATGTAGCTCTTGGCAAGCAGAAGAGGGGCTGGAGGAGGGAAGATGCAGGTGGGGTGGGGGGAACAGTCTTTTCTTCTTAGGGTTGTGTCCTTTGTCATCTTTCTCTGCCCACCTGCAGAGCTAGGGATGGGGTAGCAAGAGAGAGCCAAGAGCACTAGGATTCCCCGAGCATCCTCTCACGGCCAATGCTGGACGAAATTTGCAATTCCTGCTCACACTGGCAAAACTGCAAACCCAAATCTGAAGTTTCCATCATCAACCAAAGTGGGGCTGATTCCACTGAAATTTGGGCAAAGGAGGCAAGTTGTGCCAAATCAATGTGGAGAGATTTTGCAAGCTGAATGCGCACACATGTCCGAAATGTGTGGCTCTTTTTGTGCAGATGTGCCATTGCTCGTACATCGTGTTTCAGAGAGGATGGCTTTGCATGCTTTTTGAACTATACTGCCTCAAATTTCATGCACCCATGGCCTGAGCCAGAAGGGGCAAATCCACCATATTTCCCTCCCTCCCTCCCTCCCTCCCTCCCTCCCTGTTATGTGGATTCCTGAAAGAGGAACAAATTCATCTACAATTCATCACTTGCCAAGGATTTTTTAATCTGGCTGAGGGGTGGGCAACATGTGACTCTTCAGCTCCCGAATTTATGCTGGCATCCCTAAAATGATGAAAGAGCACCCAATGGGTCAAATATTGTGCGTTTGCAGGCTAAATGTAGCCCCATTGTAGCTCTGCAGCTGCCTCGGGGAACCAAAAGGGTCCAATGGAGCTTGCAGACATGCCAAAAGGAAAATTTGCAGTGCTCCATGGTGCGGTTTATTGTCAAATTTCAGTGGAATTTAACTTTTTAAAACATGGGCCATGCCCCGCAAACTATGTGCTACCGCATGGAGCATGGGCCATGCAGGGAGGCCCAGAGGCACAAGCGGCCCCTGTGGTCAACCCTGGGACCAGGCCAGGGGCTGCATGAAATGAAGCTTCGATCTGGAAGGCCCACCATTTGGGGCAGCCATCAGCAGTCCTGAACAGAAGGTTCCTGCAGGGAGGAAATGGTGAAGCATTTCTTGCACTGCTTTTGCACCTGGACCCCCCCCCCAACCCTTGCCTTGTGGACTGAGCACAGATCCAGACACCATCCATGCACTTTTCTGAGCCTGAAGCACCATCTGGAATGGGAACAGATGCTCAGTTCTATGTGAATAAAGCAGGGCCCCTGCATCCATGGGGAGAGGTTCCAAGCCCCCCAGAGGATGCCTGGAACCTGGATAGTAGTGAAGACTATATACCTTACATGTAGTAGGTACCGATGATGAATGTGAATGTATAAATTCGGCACAATAAGACGTTAACAACAATAACTAATAATAAAATAGAACAGTTATAATAATGAAAGTTGCATGAATGTGGTCTCTCTCTCTCTCTCTCTCTCTCTCTCATTCTCTAAAATAATTGTTGTATTGTACTCATCCTCAACCAGGATGGCCACTAAATGACTAATGCATGGGTAGTGAATACAGCGTGGTTGCACTGGACAAAGGGTTGATTAATTCCCTCAGTGGGACCACTTGACACTTCATCACATTACTTGGAATGGCACACAAGTTCAATTTTACTGTATTTCTGGAATTTTCTGCTTAATGTCTTTGGACCGTGGTCAACCACGGCTAAATGAAACTGTGGTAACTGAAACTGTGGATACAGGGGTTTTACTGTACTTGAAAAAATGCATATGGAAAAGGAATCCTTTGGGAAGAAGTGCATGAATCCAGTTTAACCCTTTCGACAAGCCATCTCCTGATCCAGCCCATCATTCAGTATCATCATCACCTGCCTCTTCCTTTGCTCCTCACGCCAAGGCTCCCAACCAGTGGCATTTCCAACTGTAAGCATCCTTTTATTGAACCAATGGTGCGAACATGATCTACTCCTCCGAGATATAACATCAGAATTTTGAGAGGCTATATTAGCCGTAACTTAACAATGGCAGTGAATGGTTTGGCAGGTGTTTTTCCCAGCGTCCCTCAAATAACACCGAATTTATAGCCCCATAGAGAATTATCTAACCATGGAAGGGATGCATAAATAATGCATGCATATATATCGTCTTGGAACTTATTGCAGGGCTTCAGGCTGTACAGAAGAATGATTGGGCTAAGAATGTCCAAACTCTGTTTTGATGGATGAGCAAAGACTCTGCAAATTCTGCTCTCATCCTGGAATTAGCAAGGTCCTTTTGGGTTTCTCTGGATGCTCTGCCTTCCCCTAGGTCTTTTTAATGAAGCGGAGGATGACAGAATACAGGGGGTAGAAGTCTCAGAGAGGATTATAGCAAATTAAAAAGAAGGGGGAGAAAAAGAAATGGGTGCATCTCAACCAAACTGATGCAATTTTAAATCCCACCGAGGCAAATCAGGTTCATTCTTACCTTGTAATTTATTACAAAACCTCAAGGAAGTGTTAAGAGTCCAGCAGGGAAGTATTCACCATATTCACAATGAGATTAGCTTAAGGCAAGATCCTATGCAAGGGAAAAGACAGTCCCACACTGGACACACTGGGAGTTGAGGACCCCTTTTCTAGCTAAGCCTGTACAGTGCAAGCTACATCAGGGGGCTGGAAACCCCCCTGTGAGGAAGGATGGAAAGAACTGGGCATATCTGGCCTGGAGAAAAGAAAACTGAGGGGAAATAGGATAGCATTCCTCAGGTTCTTGAAAGGCTGCCGCAAAGAAGAAGGCCAGGATCTCTTCTCTATCATTCCAGAGTGCAGGACATGGAATGGCAGGCTCAAGTTACAGGGAGGCAGGTTCTGGTTAGACACCAGGAAAAAATTCCTGACTAATGCAACCATGGAGCCAACTACCGTGGGGGGTGGGGGGTCTCCCACATTGGAGGGTCTCAAGATGCAGCTGCAAACATCTGTCAGGGATGCTTCAACTGGTGCCCATTTAGTTCGAGGACTCAGGGAGTTCTATTCTAGGAGTCTATCATGTACATCCCACTTATTTTTCCTCTTGCAAGGAAATCCAGGCTGGCCCTCTCACAACAACAGGAGTTAACATGGAACGGCAGGCTCAAGTGACAGGGAGGCAGGTTCCGCTGGACACCAGGAAGAACTTCTTGGCAGTTAGAGCAGAACAGCCATGGACCCAACGACCTAGGGAGGTGGTGGGCTCACCCACATGGGGTGCCCTCAAGAGGCAGTCGCATGACCATCTGTCAGAGAGGCTTAACTGGGAGTCCTGCACTGTCTGGGGACTGGACCCAAAGCCCCTTTTGATCCCCTCCAGCTCTCTGATTCTTTGGTTCTATGACTTGCATAGGGTTGTATGTTTAGTTGTGCATCGGTTTTTCCTCCTTAGGGATGGACATGCACTGAGCCACTTTTCTAGCTTGGTCTAGTTGCCTGGTACTCTCTAAGGAGCTCACCTGCAGGAGCAAATTCATTAGCTGTGGTCTACAAGAGCTGGGCTGCATCTACTAACTTCTCATTTTGTGATGAGATGAGAAAGAGTCACAGTTCCATATGGAATCCTTTGACATTTTGGCTTCTAATTAGCAAGTAGAGGAGTATCACACAGTTGTGCCATAGTCAGGCACTGTTCTTGGGTGTATTTAAATATTGTTATTATTTATTTAACTTATATGCCACCACATGAATCATAGGTTCCCTGGGTTGCTTACATCATGATAAAATCCATTCATACAACATAATAAACAATACAATATACAACATAATAAACTCCACAATTACTATGAGGCAAATGACAATAAAAATCCATACGTAAACTACAAAAATTAAATGAGACAAGATAAGAATAACAAAACAGATAAATAAAATGAGTATTAGGGATCCAAAAAAATAAAACATAAGCCATTTGACATTTAATTAATGTCAATGACTAGCACTTATTATAGAATCATGAAGGCAGTAGCATTTAATAGTATAAAATCATAAAAGCATCATTAAAAATCAGCAATTCACCTATTAAAATAACAAAGGAATAAGACTGTCTTAAGCTGGTATCTAAAAACAAGAAGAGTACGTGCCAACCAGACCTCCAGCAGAATCGAACCCCACAGCTGGGGCATCATGCTTGAAAAAGCCCTCGTCTTTGCAAACTGCCCCCTACTTTGCCTGTGGGGGGTGGGTGTGGAGGAGGGCTTTAGTTGCAGACTTCCTCAAATAAGCTTGTACATACAAAGGTGTTCCCGCAGATAACCTGGCCACAAATGGTTTAAGACTTTGTATGCTGCTGTGAGCACATTAAATTGGGCCTGGACGGCAACCGGAAGCCAATGCAGCCTCTGTCAGGCTAGTGCGTTGTGTTCATGAATGTGGTCCTTGTGAACAGGTGTGCTGCCCAACTTTGGACAAATCGCAAGGTCTGGAGTGTTTTCAAGGGCAGCCCCATGTAGAGGGCATTACAGCAATCCAAGCAGGAGGTTACTGTGGGAAGGTTCCGCTCATCCAAGTAGGGACACAGCTGACAAATCAGCCAAAGCTGATAAAAAGCACTCCTGGAATCCAAGTCCACCTGAGCAACAAGTGACAACTTAGGATCCAGGAGTTCTCCAAGGCTGCAAACATTCTCCTTTAGGTGGAACAAAACTCCATCCAGGAGAAATCGAGAACTCCCCAGTTGAACAGATGGATTCCCCACCAAGAGTCCTTCTGTCTTATCCAGCTCGAGCTTCAGTTTGTTGGCACATATCCAGCCCATCACCATGCTCAGACACTGGTTTAGCAAGTCACTGCATCACCTGGAGATGATGAAAACGAGAGGTAGAGCTGAGTGTCATCACCATACTGATGACACTTCAGCCCAAACCTCCTGATGACCTCCCCCAGTAGTTTCATGCAGATGTTAAAAAGCATGGGGGACAAAATGGAGTCCTGCAGAACTCCTGATGCAAAGGCCATGGTGCAGAGCAATAATCCCCCAGCACCACCATCTGGAGATGGTTGACCAGATAGGGGTGGAACCACCACAATGCAGTGTCCCTGATTTCCGATCCTCCCAATCTTTTGGTCAATGGGATCAAATGCCATGGAGAGGCCCAGGAAATTCGACAGGGTTGCGCTCCCCCATCTCTCTCCCAGCAAAGGTCATCCCAAAGGACAACCAAGGCACCTTCTGTCCCAAAACCAGGTCTAAAGCCCTATTGAAATGGATTTGGAAAATCAGTTTCCTCCAGGAGAGCCTAGAGCTGCCCAGCTGCAACCCACTGGATCACCTTGCCCAAATAAGTGTTGTGAGCGATTGATCGGAAGTCCAATTGCTTACAACAATTGCTTATTTAGTCTTAGCCAAAGTGAGGAGGAGGCAATCCTTTGTCTCAAAGTCACAGCCTGGAAGTCTCCTTCTCCTCCTTTCCTGAATTTGTCATGCTAAAGCAAACACAAATAGATCACTCCAAGTCATGCAGGAAGGCCAGGAACTTATGGAACCGTGATGTGTTCTTGGATGTGTTTGCCTCCCCATGTGCCTTGACATGAGAAGGCCGAATGCCCACATGGGATGATTGTATAAGGCACTGAAAGGGCAGGACAGACATCAGACCTCCAGCAACCAATGACGCCTTCTCTTCTGTGTCTCTGGGATTGGAGTAAGAAATGCATGAGAATTCCATTTTTGCTCACAAACCAAGTGCGCACACCCCATTCAGTGTTCTGGACACAAATGTTAGCACATCTCTGCTGAAAACGTTTATAAATATTTATAAACCATCCTGAGACACTGTTGTGAAGGATGGGATACAAATGTTTTAAATAAATAAATAAATAAATCAGTGAATAGCGTCTTCCCTCCATTTTGCCCCAGAACTGATTGTAAATTGAATTATCAGTGCAACTTACACATTCAGCAAAACTTCTGCAAATCAAATGGGGGGGGCAGTTGTGCATTTCCATATAGTTGTGTGAAGTTCCTCCATACGCTGAATCATCCCTGCTTTACTCTACAGAGGAAAGTTTCACAGACAGGATTTGGGCATGAAATGAGTGATGAGATGATATTCAGAGCATCTTGATGGTCTCAAACATCACCCTCTTTCCCCCCATCCTATCCCTACCTCCAGTGTCTCTGGAAGCGAGCACCTTGTAGGTTTCATTCCTAGCCTCTACACCAGCATTTCTGAACTTCAGGTTCAGGAACCTAATCCAGATCTCCTGGCCATGTCTCTTCCCTTGACCTATTTTTCAAACACTGGTCACTGGGGGCTTTCCCAGCTTTTGCACAGCTGCTTCCCCATTCTGACACTTTCTTCTGAGACCTCTTCTGTGACTCTAAGACCTCTCAGCTAGCATATGCCAATATGTATTTATTTATTTAGAATATTTATATGCCGTCCTTTCGCAAAAGCCTCAGGATGGCTTACATAAATAAATAAGAATAATAATATAAAACATAATGCAAATAAATTCCAGATCCACCCTGGCTGCAGATTAAAACATATATAGCCAATATTAAAAGTTATTAAAATGTTGTTGGAATAAAAAGGTCTTAGCCTGGCTCTGAAAAACAAATAACAACGGCAGCAGGCAGGCCACTCTGGGGAGCGCATTCCATAGATTGGGCGCCACCGCAGAGAAAGCCCTCCTCTGGGTACTTTGCCTCCTAATGTCTTTCATGGAGGGTTCCCGGAGGAGGGCCTCTGCTGCCGATCTCAGGGGGCAGGAGGGCAAATACGGAAGAAGGCATTCCTTTAGGTATCCAGGTCCCAAGCCGTTAAGGGCTTTATAGGTAATAACCAGCACCTTGAATTGAGCCCGGACTTCGATGGGGAGCCAGTGAAGCTGGTAGAGGACTGGGGTTATATGAGAATAATGTCCAGTCCCCGTCAGCAACCTGGCTGCTCTATTTTGCACCATCTGAAGTATCCGGACTGTCTTCAAGGGCAGCCCCAAGTAGAGCGTGTTACAGAAATCCAACCGGGAAGTAACCAATGCATGTGTCACTGTCGCTAGGCAATCATCCTCCAGGTTGGGATGCAGCTGATGGATTAACCGAAGCTGAAGGAAAGCGCTCCTTGCCACTGCAGTCACCTGAGCTTCCAGGGACAGCTCTGGGTCGAGGGGCACTCCCAAGCTGCGGACCCTGTCCTTTAGAGGGAGTGCAACCCCATTCAGGGCAAGGTCCAAGTCACCTACCCAGGAGCTCAAACCACCCACCAACCTCCGTCTTGTCTGGATTGAGCTTCAGTTTATTGGCCCTCATCCAGCCCATTACCTCGGCCAGGCACCGGTTCAGCACAGCCACTGCCTCACCTGGATCGGTTGAAAAAGAGAGGCAGAGCTGGGCGTCATCAGCATATATTATAATTCCCATTGTTGTTGGTGGTGGTATTTTGTATGCTGGCTGTGCTACTTGGGCACTTCCTGAGAAGGCAACCATGCTAGGGAGAGCTGAAGGTGGAAGAGGAAAAGGAAGACCAATTATGAGATGGATTTACTCCATCAAGGAAGTCACAGCCTGGCATTTACAAGAGCTGAACCAGACAGTAATGGGTAGGACATTTGGGAAGGCTTCATTCATAGAGTCACCAGAAGTTGGAGATGACTTGATGCCACACAGGTCAACACTTTGTGAGCCTCCTGGTTTCCTCTTGCCAGAAAAACAAGGTAGCTTACGTGGTCCTTCTCTCCTCCTGTTCTCTTCTCAATAACCCTGTGAGGTAAGTTAGCCAGCCTGCCCAGCCGGGATTGGTTCAAACTTACCCAGGATGTTTCATGACCAAGCAGGGATGAAAACCTGGATCTCCAAGGTACCAGTCCATCACTCCAGCCAGACGCCACACCGGTTCTTTCCCAGCCCTTTTCCCTTTCCCGTGCCTGTTTGTCTTCAGCCTCATGCACTCAGGTGGGCTCCAAGAGCTTGGCCAAAGTGGAATTCAGCCACCCGGCTGAAAGAACTTAAAGACCCCTTTTGCACGCAGCCAGCTAGCACCAATTGGGTTCTTTCGATCTTGTCTGCTTGACAGGGTGTGCTTTTAATCTCTGTAGTCATAAAATACAGCACATTCTGTGGAAAACCTCTTTCTGAATGGAGAGCAAACCACCCTTTCTGTTATTGATATTCAAGGCATATATCTGTGCTAATTTTGAGAATGCAACTCAACACTGGATTGCTGATAAGAGGAATTATATCATATTTATTCTAATGATTGGAGGCACTGCACCAGCTAATACAACAGCTAATAAACCAATTAGTATTTAGTTACAAAACCAAGCAAACCTCATTAGTAAATAATTGCATTCAGTCAATGGATTTCTAATTGTTTATATTGAATTAGTGATGCTTAAAATCTTAGTAATATGGAGATTTAAGTATCTGCATCCATTAGCAAATTCTTCGATTTGACCCATGAAATATTGCCAAAATACATCCAGACTACACAGGAGTTCTCTGTGTAAGCATAGGGAGGCAGAGAGCTGTGGGGGTAAAATAGTTCAGCAAAGATTCTTCTGCCCATGTTCAGAGGTACTTTTCCTTCATCACACTTTGAAGTTTTTCAAGAGTCATCTGTTCAAATGCATCACTGTATGACTTTGATTATCTTTGAGGAAATGATTTGGAGAGAAGAGTACTAGTGCAAAACTCATCAGCACTGGCTCAACAAACGTCACAGTGGGAGGAAGTACCATTTAAGATCATTTTTATTTTGCGGTAAAATAATCAGTCCCATAAGCGGCAACATCCCTGGCCTAAGGGACATGCTCCATAGAACTAGGTACGCACAGGGTTTGTTAAATGTGTTTCCTCTGTGCTTTGCAGGTTCTCAGCCACCTTTCATTCTGCAGATTGCTCACTGATGGAGTTAGATGTTTTGGAACCAACATTTCATTCTGTTGTGCAAACGCACATTAGTGATAATGTGAACTTGAACATATGTGTTAATGCTTATTGCTAATGAGTGCAAATCCCCACCTCCGAAAATGCAAAACTGCTATGCTCATGACTCAGAAGAAGTCTGTTCTACAAATCCAACTCATGTGAATCTACTGTGGATTTATCCCCGTCCGGCATGAAACATGTGGTTTGCCATAGTGCGAGCGTTTCTTAAAAACGGAGCAAGAGAGGAGCTTGATCATTCATCCATGACTCTGGGGCACAGCCCTGCCTTGCAAATTTGGAGAAGGGCCAACTCCAGATAATGACGTCACAGTCTGTACATTCGTTGGAGCTGCGTGGACCAGGTCATTGAGTATCGGAATCCGCAAAGTCGCCTCTCCTCCAGAAATCCTACTTGTAGAGAATGAGCTCTTTGAGGATTCAGCTGGAAAGCCATGGTCTGTCATGACCCAGGTCATGAGCACAACAATGCCAGGCTCTTGAACGATTGCGTTCCTAATGTGTGTTAATTCAAGAAGAAAAGCCACAGTATTTTTACTCTACTGTAGAATACAATATTTTATTCTATATTTATTCTATTATAAATTATACTGTTGTGGTTGTCCCACCCATAAATACAATACAATAAAAAATACAGGTAACAAAAATCATGAAATTTCACTACCAAATTTAAACTGAAACAGGTTAAACATTTGATGTAGCTCCCGCATGTGCTATTTAAAGCTATGAAATGTGTTTTCTTAGCTTCACATATTCTCTGTGATGGCAAGATGCCCTTTCCTCTCTGTGCACCTCTACTAATCACTTTCATCTCTCTCCCTCTCTCTGAATTTCTCTGCGCCCAGTCATTTTTCTTCCTGCGCGCTGTAGAATTCTCTCTCTGCACCCCTTGGGGCAGACCACCTGTTAGCTAATGCCACAGTTTGCTTTAACTTATTTTTTACTCTTGTGTAAGCACATGTAATCATGATTCGGATCAAGATGATGGTAGTCCAGTAGAATGAAGTTAAACTTCTCCCCACTCAAAGATGCATGAGAAATTCATTTCAGATTTTTTTTAAAATCATGATTTTATCCAGTTTGCAGTTCTTCAATCACATATAGAGTCTGGGGCAATCTATAGTCAAAGCCCTTATTTTTCTGTGCATGCAGTGTGATTCACAGATGAAAAAGAAAGCAGAAAACATTTGGCATCATGTACACGGCTGAAACATATGCATGAAAAAAACATGGTTGAAATATGTGCTCAAATGCGCTTGAACTGATGAGACGAGAATGTATACTTTTCAAAAATGCATGAACAGGAAAGTACTTGCAAAACAGGAAAATACAGCAGGAAAATTCTTGCAAAAATGTTACAGGTTCTCTTGTGAAATTATCCCCCCCCCCCCCCACACACACACACAGAATTCAGAATCTGATACAGAGTCAAGTTGGGGTGAGCTCTGAAATGGAATGCAGAGACCTTTGGGGGGCTGATCCACACATCTGTCTCCCCTGCAGACTTTCAAAATCCCTCCTGCTGAGATTTAAAAAGGGGGAAACTTCTTCATTGCAATGAACGGAGAAACTTTTTCCCATGGAGGGAGTTAATTTCAAGGAAAAGGGTGGAGGATAGTAGAACGGTTAACCCTACCCTTTATTTATTTATTTATTTATTTTATTTTATTTTAAACATTTCTATCCTGTCCTTTGCATAGCCTCAGAACAGCTTACCCTTCTGGAATACCATGGTCCTGATCCAAATCATTGCCATATATGCTTACACAAGAGTACAAAAATAAGACAGGGCTCAGCTACACACTAGGTAGTTAACACAACACACAAACCTTAGTGCAGTAGTTTTCCACCCTTTTACAGCTGGCGACCAGCAAAAATAGGAGTTTTTTTTCCGGGGACTACTGAGGAAAATATAAAAAGCATAATATACATAAGATAGCATTTTGTGTATTAGTTTTACCAAATATATATTATATAATATAATAGCACATATTATAATACCGAAAAATGTTAATTCTCTAAAATATCCCAAAACAGAGCAGTAAAAATGCTAATAAAAGAATAAAATATTCAAATTCAATGTAATCAAATACAACTGAAAATGTTAGAGTGCTATATTTAATTCAAATAAGGCTAATGTGAAATCTGCTGTTGCTTCTTTTCGAGAATACTTGATCGTCGTGGCTGCAGCATCGTTTCCGAGAGACGAAGCGCTGCACTGACATCCGTTCTGTTTCTCTGTTTGGCCTTTATCAGTGACGGGGCTGAAAAACTCTTTTCACACAATTATGTGGTAGGAAATACAAGTAGCAATGTACTCGCTCTGTAATGTAGAGGTGGCTATTCATTTTCCAGTGAGATCCAAAATGGTGGCCGTGATCGCACTGGCGTTTGGACACGAGAGTGGCATCGGAGGGCGTTCCCACCCGCCGCTAGGACCAGCTGGGCTGCCCTGACGACAGCAGCGGTGCTGAGCGAGCTCGACAAGGAGCCACGATCAGCAGGGAAGCCTGGAAGATGGCCGTGCCCCTCACCTTGTCAGGCAGCACAAGGGCAGAACCAGGCAGCCTGGGGGCGCTTGCACAGAGGTGGCGTCTCAGAGAGGCGTATCTGGGCAGCAGCTCATGCTCAGCCAGCTCTTCCTGCTCGCCCGGGGCTGCTGCCATCACCGGGGGCACTGAGTCGATCGCAGGAGGAGGAGGGAAAGGCCCGCGCGGGTCAGTTCCCCTGGCCATCGCTCGGTTAGCTCAGTTCTCCTGGAGACGGCAGCAGCCCTGGGCGAGCAGGAAGCGCAGGCTGAGCTTGAGTTGCTGCTCTTGTGTGTTGCCCCTCTGCCGCTCCTCCTCAGGGCTTTTTCACGGATCGGCACAGATCCACGGACCGGCCTTAGTGGATGCTTCACTCACCGTATTTATCTCACCTTCATCCCCTTCGCCAATCTCATTCTCTGCTCTCTTCCCCACAAATCACTTTGCCAGTCCACTTTTCATTTACTCCCTTTCCCCCAGGATCCCCCAGCACTTCCTGTGCTCAATCTCTCCCTGCTTCCACCCCCAGCATCTTCACAACCCCAAAGTGACCCATCACTTGTGGTTATGTTTCCCAACCACACAGGTATTTCTTTGTTCCCCTTCTCCAGAGCTGCTTAACCACACTTATTTATTCCTTTATCAGATTTAAATCCCCCTTTTTCTTGCAAGGAAATCAAAGTGCCTTACATAATTTCCCTCCTCCTGCTGTCAGTATTATCCTCATAGTCTGGCCCAAAGTCACCCAGTTGGCTCCATGGAACCCAGGTCGCCTGAGTCCCAGTTCCATGCTCTTAACCACTACACCACACTGTCTCTCAAGCTCATCTTACCCGCTCCTCTCCATGTGTTCAACAGAGTGTCTCATCTGGCCTGCAGCTGTACCTGGAGCCTTTCTGGCCTTCCATCTTCAATGCTGATAGTGTGTGGCCATGTTTTATTATGAGAACATGGCTGGCAGCTAAGTTCCCACGTTCTTAAGGGTGAAGGTGATGCCATTTCAGTGAAAGTAAAGCGATTGTTCAAAGCATACATATTTTTCTTAAAGTGAATATTATGACAACTGTCCAAGGTGTCACTCAAATGACACTTTGGTAAGATTTTTTTCCCCCCGATTTCTGTCCTGCCTTTTTCCTACAAAGGGCTCAAGGCAGCTTACATCATTCCCCTCCTCCATCTTATCCCCACAACAAGGTGCAGGGGGGAGGGAGTGTTTTTAAAAAATTGATGCGGCAGGAAAATTCTCTGGTGGGCGTCACACATCTGCATTCAGACCAATATTGGATTGCCTTTTATTTAACGTGTTGCTGGTTCTGCCAATGTTTGGATTCAAAATGGAGCTGAGGAGGGGAGGTCCTGAAAACAATACAATTCTATCCATGTTTCCTCCAAGGTAAACCCCACTGAGTTCAGGTACATAGGCACAGAACTGCTATTTATGGATCTTATCAACCTCCAAAGCACATACATCTGCCTCCTGTAGTTTATTGATTAATTAATTATAGTTTATACTCCTCATCTATATACATGATGCTGAAGGCACTGAGTGCTATTAGAATCACAAAACTCGCCATATACAAGCAAAGACAATGCAAAGAGGAGAGCTGATATATGGAAATGGGCAGCCAGCTCAAGTGGACAGATATTTTGCAGTTAGGGAGCAGAATTCCAACACTTCTGTCAGCTGAAGGACTGAAGGAAAAAAAAATACTGCCAGTCAAATACTGCCATGACAAAGGGATTAATGGGATTCCCTAGGAATCCCATACTAGAACCAGGGTACCTCAATTCAGAATGTCATCTCCTGATTTAACCAATGAACCAGTTTGACTCAGAAATCTGGGGGAGGATCACAGCATGACTTGTGGGGAAACAGCCTCTCAGAATTCCCCACATCATTTCAGACTGTCAGGGGGAATTTCACCAAATTTCTCCAGGGGAGAGAAAAAATTCCCAGTTTCTTGGGTGTTAGCTTAGCCCTTGGTGGTGTTCCAGGTTGATCTGTGAGTGTTAGTGAACATTCAGAGGAAAATGTATGAAGTGGCCTTCTTTCTAAGGCTGGGAAGACGAGGAAAATGTCACCCCCATTCTGAACCTTGTGAGCTCTAGTTATTTTGCATAAATATTTTCTGTGCATTAGTATGGAAAGGAAAGATCTCTTTGTTTTAGTTCAGACTAGAGATAAACTATGATTTAATGAGTGTACCTGTCAAAATTACTTTGCTTTTGCATTACCAAGTAATAGTGTTCCAAGCATGTTCTAGAAAAGATAATTATTCTACTAATGCAAATTTTAAGTTGGAATGACACCTGAAGGGTTCTACCTAACACAACTTTGCATAATAGATCTCTGAGACTGAGAAGCCAGTTTGTGTCAGCACAATGCCTTCGGGTGTCATTCCAGCTTTGGAAATACGTACCTTGATAGTGGTTCTAAAAGCATTTCCAGCCTGAACCCTTCATCCAAATAATTAAACATATGCTCCCAATGCATCTAGTGACCTTGGGGTACCATGCCAGATTGCTAGAAGAAGGAGCTGCTGCTGCATTCCTTCGGGTTTCAGGTGCCTCAGTGCCACTGAGGTTAGTACTGCAACTAGAGAATTCTGAAGCTCAGTTTCCATGTCTCTCTCTCTATGATAAGTTTGAGAAAGATATAAGGATGAGTGAGGAAGCTGGTAGGGGATGAAAATAGAATGGATTTCCACAATTGGTCTCCCCTCCCAGATGCTATTTCATTAGCCTTGTGCTATCCATTTGATGCAGTCAGAGTTGAGCCAGATTCTAGAGCTGGGATGCTCCAATGGGATGCCCTGCTATTGGTACCTTTTAAAACCCCTAGTGAAATTTACGCAAGTAAGCCCCTGAAAACTACGTGGTGGTAGTGTCTTTTGTGCAGAATTAATCATGTGTGCAAATCACAATTTGATCACATTACGATTTTATGCAGATCAGCTGATTCCACACTAATCAGGCTACACATGCATGGTTTTCAGGTCTATGTCTGGTGAATTTCATCAGCATTTAAAACTATCTGCAAATCATGGTGCATCGTAGAGGCAGAAATCTATGGAAACCATGCAACTTGACCTGCTTCCAATCATCAGATCAGAAGTGGCCAGGAAATACGTTGAGCTCAATCAAGGTAGATTCTCCTTGTTCGGTGCCTTAACCCAAACTTGCAGCTTAACCCCAGCCCTAACACCCAGGCACAATCCCTGTGCATTCAGACAACAACAAAAGGCAGCACCCAGAAGGTACTTGATGATCACACACATTGTTCACACAGTTGGATTGATGTTCAGTGACCTAAGCTTTCCTGTTAGCTGACTGCACCCCATCTGTAACACCCAGATATGGTTCTTATACATTCAGATTAACTGCACAAATGCAGCAGCCAGGATGTCTTTGCAGACCACATATTCTGTCCATTTGAGGTTACTTCCTGGCCACTGGACATGCAGGTACCCTGGTTTTCCAAGAGACAGCCATCTGAGTGGGATGGTGTAACGTGGTGTCCTGAAACAGCAGGGAGTTGGACCCGATGGCCTTCATGGCCCTGTCCAACTCTACTATCCTATGATTCTATGATCCTTACCCTGATCAATCCTGAAGCTTAAGGTTGGAATCAGTGTAGCGAAGGGCCACTAGGATGGTGGCTGGTTTGCAGGGGAAGCCATATGAGGAGAGACCGAGGGAGCTGGGTCTTTTCAGCCTTGTGAGGAGGAGACTCAGAGGGGACCTGTTAGCGACATACAGGTATGGGAGGGGGTGCCACACAGGTGAGTCATGACCCTTTTTCCCCCTGCAGTGGAAGGCAGGAAGTGTCCAATGGAGCAAAGCTCAGGGAACCAAGATTTAGGGTGGATGCCAGGAAGTACTTCCTTATGGTTAGGACCCTGATGGTATGGAATGGGCTTCCACGAGAGGTGGTTGAAGCACCCTCAGTGAGGGTGTTCAAGGATAGGCTGGACATGCACATCCCACATGTCATGAATGGAGCTGGCTGGAGCCGGGGGTCAGGCTAGATGGCCCAGGAGACCCCTTCTGACTCACTCTGTTTCTATGTTTCTATGTTAACCCCAACCCTAAAATACAGGTATAATCCTAGAGTCAGAAGAATTCTGAAAGGTAACAGACTGGCCTTTCTTGAGGACTTATTCAAGCGAGGCTATTTTCTGGCCCCTTGGCACACAGAAGGACCCAGTGCTTACCTCACTCTAACCTGAAGTTTAACACCAATGACAACATCCATGTATAAGGTGCACACAGTCAGACAACAAGCACAAAGGCAGCTCTCAGGATATGCTTGTTGGCCATGCATTCTTTTTGTCCAGTTTTGGCTAGTTCCAGGCCTTCGGGGTTGCCATATTCCAACCCTATTGTGAAGCTTGACCCAAACCCTAACACCCAGGTTCAATTCGGACAACATGCAGCAAGGCAGTACTCGGGGTGGCTCTTGCTGATTGCTCCCTTTGTTTGCCGAAACTCGGTCATCCACAGGAACGGAGGTTTTCCAAACCTTAACCTGAAGCTTCATGTTTGTGCTTGGACTGACCTGCTGTGGTGAAAGATGAGGCAGCTCGAGGACTTCCAAGTGTCACACGGAGTACAATTACAGCATTTTAAAACTGCTAATGACATTTGCACAAAGTAGAACCAACCATCTTGCACAAACCACGCTGCTCTCAAATTCCATTTTTATGCGAATTGGCCAATTCTGTTCCACTCACAGGAGAGGACATTGGTTTGAGGCGTGTATTTGAGCCAGTCAGATCAAGCCAAACAATGCATTTGAGGTAGACCAGTTCTGAGTCACGAGGCAATGAATCCAGGCCACCAGTCCTGAAGAAAGAAATCCAGGGAATCTGAAAAAACTCCAAGGGTTTTGAGAAGACTAGAGGGCATTTTCAGGACGAAGGGCATTCATGACTAGTTTGCTACCAACAGAAGCTGTAATTTTCAAATCCAAATTTAGATCCAAGGACATGGACCCCATGCATCATGCTAGTCTGGGTTCCAGCAGAGATGTTCAGAGCTAGAGTGAGATTTTACTGCACCATAAAGTCCCACACAGCTTGATTTTTGTCCTCTGATATATTTGTATGTGCACGGACAAAGCTTTCTACACCATCTTGCGTTTTCTTAACAATCCTTATTTTCCCCCCATTCATTCGTGTTTGTTTTCGTGGAGATGACCCCTTCCCACACAAGGGCAGTTTTGCGTCTGTTTATGCCAAAGTTCACTGCCTCGGTCATTCTTGCATTAAAAGCGCTCTCTTGATGGATAAGTGAGAAAACAGCGGGACGCTGGTTTGGATGTTGACTAGGTTGGGAATTCATTCTGCAATGCATGCAAAATTGGAGGAACTGGGGTTGCATTCCAATGTCCTTTGTTACAAAACAAATGATAGGAGTAAGAAATGGGCATGTATCCATTCAACACTCATTTGCCAGGGGAAGGAGCGTTTTCCATGGTAGTGGAGGCCCCTTGGGTGCCTGCCCCTTGGCCATCACCACTGAATTCCCCAAAGATTTGTCATTGCAGAACATTGGTTGAAGGAGGGGCAAGTTTTTATGGTCACTGTCCTTTCCCGCGTCACATACTTTCTAAATGCAACATCCCAGACCTTTGAAGGGAATGAAATCGCATCTGGCAGGAGACAGTGGATACAGCAGTCCTAAACTGCTGCACAGTAACTGGGTTCACACAACACTGCAAGCAACCTTGCACATTTACCTCCATTCATTCTCCTTTTCCTCATTGTGTCTGACAGTCCAGCAGGCTCAAGGTGGTAATTTTCTTCCCTTCTGCCAGCTTCTTCCTTCTCCGCCCTCCAGGTGGTGTTCCAGGAGACACCTCCAGGAGGAAGGAGGCAATTGCAATCACGAGCTGAGTTTTCCTCACTGCAGCTGTTGAGTTCATGCCCTGAAGCACAGCAGAGAAGATGAGGGAGCTGATAAGGCAGACTGCCTCCTGCTCCAGAGGGGATGGTCCATATTCAGGTAGCCAGGGGTGGGAATCAGTGGGATGATGCTGCAGAAAGAAACAGTACCATTCAGGTGATTCTCCCACCGGCAGCCTTTCTCTGCCTGCATGAGCCCCTGAGAGGCAGCAGCAATGGGAGGGGGGGACAGGGCAGTGCTTGCCCCACTTGAGGTGCCCTCAACCCAGTTTCCAGAAGGGCCATCTGAGAGCTTCTTTCTTGCAAGTGGGAAGAGTGGGGCCATTAGTGGAACAGTCCTGGCCCCCAAACAGGGCTCCTCTCCAGAGTGCCTGCATGAGAGAGCTGGGAATCAGGTGAGTGGCCCAGCCCCTTTCTGCACACTACCTAGCTGACTCCCTCACTTTCTTTAGGTGGAGCCAGGTTGCCTCTGCCTGGCTGCTCAAAATGGCAGCTGCCAGTTGGGATGCTCTGGGGATAAGAATCCACTGGATTCCTGGGTCCTGGCCTTCCAGTCTCCAATCCACTTTGCCATAACCCTGGGTCCAAGTTCCTAGTGATAGTGCCCAGTTTTCATGTGCTGCACACCAGGAATGCTAGCAGTGTTGCTGGCTGTGTGACCTTGGTACAGTGTGTGTTTTCACAGTTCCTCTCAGCTTGGCTTGCTTTCTAAGATGGGGCTGAGCATGAGATGAGGCCTGTGGAAGCTAGAGGACAGATCCGGCTGAATTTTGTCCCAAGCCTAGCTGTCAGCGGTGCTCTTCAGGTTGCCACTTGGCAAAAGGGGCAACAGGTTGCTCTTGCCAAGCAGCTCTCTGGTTCTGGCATTAGGACCACCATGAGTTGGTGCTTTCCTGAGGACAAAACAAGCCATTGTGGGACCGAGAAACCATACAGCAGGCTGTTGTTTTTGTTCATGGCTTCAGAAGACCAAACCTATCACGCTGAAATATCACAACAGAGTCCAGATAACAAGACAGACCAGCTATGATAAAAAATCTATCATGGTTTATCATGTCAAGTGAACCCACCAAAGAGTTGGGAGGTTTTGCTGGATGGAATGAGCTGTAAAATGGAATGGAAGAGGCATCCCCAAGAATCAGGCAGAGGGACTTTCCGTGAGCTGAGTCCTGACTCTAGACTAAGACTAGCTCTGCTGCTGGCAGATGTGTGGGGCAGCAAGGTTCTCCATATTCTACCTTGGAGCTCATTCCATAGAATCATAGAATAGTGGAGTTGGAAGGAGCCATGAAGACCATTGAGTCCAACTCCCTGCAGTTGCAGGACAACAATTTACACCATCCCACTCAGAAGGCTGTCCAGTTTCTTTCTGAATGTCTCTAGTCAGGGAGAGCCCGTGACCTCTCTAGGCAACTGGTTCCAGTATTCCAACTGTATCAGTTTGTGAATTCTGTGGGAATTTTCACATAAAAATCCACATGTATTTCCATGTACATAGTTCCAAATGATCTCTCAAATCTTCTCCCATTAATTAAAGTGTGTTTGAGCACATTTTCAAAAATATTCATTTTTCATGCATACTCATGAGAAGGAGAAATTATTAGATGGTGACAATTAGCTGCCTAATTTTTTTCGACGGTGAGAGGAATGCAGAGGCAATCTTTGCTCCATCCATGCTCAGTCAGATGCCTGCAACCTTCTAAGCCTGGAAGTACAGGAGTCGCCACATAGGATTGTGTCTAAATCAAATCTCTAACTGTTGAAAAGGCAGAAAATTGTGCGGAAACCTCTAAAACACATTTTCCCCAACTATTAAGAAAGAAAAGTTTAGCAGCAACAGATCGCAATGTTCTCTCCTAGTTATTGGCCATAGGGGACCACTGTCTCCTGCACAAGCTATTAAAATGTTTTCTTTCTAACATTGCAATCAAACATGACTATTAAGGGAGAGGTATATTCTCTAAGTCATAAAGACTCCCACACAGCCAATTGCTACTGATCAAGTATCAGAGAAACATGCCATTTGGTCTTCCAATTTTTCTTGAGTTTAGAGAAGAGAGTTTGCACCAGAAAACCACACAAATATCAACATACCAGATGCTCAGATACCAATATACTAGACTTTAATGAACCTTGAATTCATCATAAGAATTGTTTCTCTGAGAACTAATTAAAACAATGTTTCCATAGTTTCAATTCACCCAATATACTCATAAGCAAGTCTGGTCCAAGATATTTAAGGTGAAGGACTAAATGGCACCTCTCCCACTCACTGCACAAAAGTCCACTGCAGTGGCAGCTGAATCTTGCTTCAGCTCTGGAAATGAGGTAGCGTCTTCCAGAAAGCATTGCATTATTTCAAACAGAAAATTATCAGAAAGAGGACTACAATTCACAGTCTATCCCAGTCTGGGAAAGAGCATAACTGGAGAACCAGCAATAAAACTGGAGAACCTGACCATAAAAACTCCTCACCACTGAACCCATCTGCTCTCCAGGAAGGCACTCTTGGACTAGCTTCACCATCCAAGGGAGTGCTATTTATTTCTTAATTCTTGGACACAGGAACTTCCTGCATACAAATCCACCTTCTTCTCAGGACTGAGGATGAGTTTATTGGCCCTCACGTTTCCCAGTGCTTCTAATACCTGCTCCATATACCTTTAGGTCAAGGGCACATCACATTTGAAGCAGATGATGTGGCAACGATGCTGAAGTTAAGCTCATTCAGGGCTGATCGGTCCTTGGATGGGAGATCCAGGTAGCGGTGGGTCACAGATCGTTTTTGAGAGGAGCATGCATGCAGGGAAGGATGTTTCTTTAATGTGGGCATTTGCTGCCAGAAAAACAGTCTTGTAAGCATCATGTTGAGCAATATGTATGTACTGAGTGCCCAGCAAGATGTCCAGCAAGATGGAGGAATCTGCCTTTCCTTTGCTATAGCGTTGCCATTTTTTCACACACCCCTTGGTTCCATGCCATTTCTGCATCTGTAGGCCAGGAGTACAGCTTCGTCTGATTCAGAGGAATGGAGAAATAGAACTGCAACAGAGAGAGAGAACTGAGTATCACCGCTGTTACCACACCCCACATCCTGAGAAGACAACCGGAGGGGTGGGGGGTTAGCTAAATGTTTATTAGCAGGGGAGATAGGATAGACACTTGCAGCACCCCATAGTACAATGGTGGCACAGAAGCACCCCATAGTGACCCTGCAGGTAGGAGCAGCATCTGCTACGCCCAACCCCACTGAGTTGCTCCAGGAGGATATCGTGGTTAACTGTGATACTATGGTATGGGAAAGATTTCACATACTTTGGCTCAGTCTTCAATCCAAAGGGAGAATGCAGCCAAGAAATCTGAAGAGGGCTGAGACTTGGAAGGGTAGCAATGAAGGAACTAGGAAGGATTACCAAGGGTAAGGACGTTTTACTGGAGACCAAAGCAAAGGTCATTCAAGTGATTGCATTCCCAATCCCAGTGCATGGATATAAAAACTCCAGAATGAAGAAAGCTGATGGGAAGACGATGGATGTGCTCAAAGCATGGTGCTGGAGGAGACCTTCAGAATACCCTGGAGTGGCAGAAAGGCAAACAAGCCACTCTCTTTCTCTAGGAGAAAACGTGTCAAAACTGTGACTGTTGTACTTTGGACACATCATGAGAGGGCAAGACTCAATGGACAAGAGAATCATAGTTGAAGGCAGAAGATGGAAAGTGTTACTGAACTCAGCCGGTCAACAGCTTAGGATGAGCCTGGGCGGACCCCAGACCCCAAGTCAAACAGAGCCTGAAGCGGGACTTAGAGCCAAACCAGTTTTATTCTAGTGCACTATAGAATAAAGGGAGACAAAAGGCGATACGCAGCCCAAAGCAGTGTCTCAAAAGTTGCACCCCCGTACACGTGTTTTATCCTGTACATCAGCAATTAGGTCACTTAATGCACATCTCATGCATCAATACATGAATGTACCACACCCCCAGTGCTGTTTGCTTCAAAGAGTCCTTTCTTCTGTCACAGATCAGACATTTCCCATGTCCATTTCTTATCTGCTCAAAATTCACAAAGGCTTGCCATGTTCTTACTCCCGGCACATTTACAACTTTCATGGCAGTTATAACCAGTTTCCACTGTCCCTTTGATTACTGTATTCAAGGTCAGGATGGCTTGTTAGCTGTGGGTTACACAAAGTTCATTTTGTTCTTATCCCCCCTCCCTTCTGAGACAGGAAAGTCAACATGACTGTGGTTTTTTCCTATGAGGCCTCCCTCTGGCCAACTATTTTTGGGTGTTTTGGGGAGCTGCAATTGGCAACCAGGTGAAGACCAGTTATGAGATGGATTGAATTCACAATGGAAGCCACAGCCCTAACCTTGGAAGAGCTGAATGGAGCTGTCATGGACAGGAGATTTCGGAGGGCTTTCATTCCTAGGGTCACCAGAGGTCAAAGACATGGCTTATAACAACAACAACATCAAGGACCATCAAGAAGTCACAGAGAATCAACAGAGTGGCATTTCTGTCCAGTTCTTTCTCAAATACAAAGTCATAAGGGAAAATCATACAAAACATCATGCATTAGGGAAATATTCAGAAACAATGGAAGAGGCTGTCCTAGTAGGGCTGGAATCCCTGATCTTGTCTTTGGAGCCCCAGAGTTCTGTGAGACCTTCTGTCCCTCTGCCCTGTGATCCAGAGGCACTTGGTGAAATGAAGGTCCAGAGGCTCTGGTGGTCTCTGTTGCATCCGACCCAGTGGTACAGTTCATGTGTGCCGCATCTCCTGCCCTCCCCCGTCCCCACCAACCCTTCCTGCTTCAGGCTTTTTCCTACAGTCCGATGCTCGCCTCTTCCTTGTCTATCCATATCCTTTTGAAAATGGGGGTGACCACTGGAGACAGGGTCCATTAAAGAAGCATGGAGGCTTTGGCCCCAGATCGTTTCAGTACCAAGCACTCCTCCTGGAAGTAGCATTTAAAAACCCATATATTGGGGACAACATACTGCACAGAGTTAAAACAAATCATTGGCAAACCAATGAGGAGATGGTATGGAATCAAGTTGCACTTGAACCAATGAGAATGCTATAGCAGATGAAAGCTGAATTCCTCTATCCCTGCTGGCAACTCAGTGTGGTGCTTAAAACACTGCTTTTCCAACCGCAAATGCACACATTAATAGCTCACCTCTCCCTACTTGCATTCTCTTCTCGAAATGATCTATGGCCAACTGTCATGCAGGTGTCCCATCCAAGGACCGATCGCTTGCAGATGTGCTTAACTTCAGCAAAGTTGCCACATCACCTGCGTGCAAATTGTACTTCCACTGCCTTGTCACTGGCTCAGTGGCAGAAGGAGCTGGCATGAGCAGGATCGGATCTTGGAGTGGCAGCTCTGAACTGCTGTGTCATTAATTTGGACAGGAAGGAGAAAAAGAGCATCTGACATTGAGTGTGGCAATGGATCATGACCCTTTGGATTAACGATCTCATTAAGTCTGACTTCATGAATATCGGGAAAATGGGAAACTAGTCTCTTTCGGTCATTATTTAACAATTATGATAATACATAGGAAGGTGTCATTTGTTCTTCAAGCCCTTCTGCATTTTTAATAAGGACTCGTGATTTATTTCCTTTTTTTCCGTTGAACGTTGATGATAGGTTCTTAATAGACTAGGATGCCCTCCTCATTTGGAGTCAATTTTCTCACAAAATGATGTTAACACTGAGTCTGCTTGGAATTGGGAAATACAAATTGGCACTCATCTTTCTCTAACCTAGGCCGAATTCCTAGGATGAACTCCAAGGATGAATTCCTAAGCTGGACTGATGGTAGGCATTGTCTCTGAGCCCAGGAAACACCGCTTTTGACGTTCCAGCATCTAGTGGAAAGATAGTGAGGTATAGTGGTAAAACCAGTGTCTGGTGACTGGGCAGACTGGAGCTGCAGTCTCCACTCATCCATTAAACTCCATGACGACTTGGGTCTGTCACCGTGTCTCAGCCTGCCCTGCCTCTCAGGGTTTCTGTTGTGATGGGACCATCGGTGGTGGGGATGGTGGTGGCAGAAGGTGGGGAAAATGTAATAAATAGCAAGATTCCATTCTTTGCACAAGACGTTCTTTGCATTTGTCCTTACACCATTTTTTTCCTAAAATAGTAGAAATGCAGGGCTGGCCGGCCACTCCCATGTCTGTGCAGCTCCTTACCCATTGCAGCTTTTCTTCTCAGCTTTACAGCAGCTACACCTGGTGTCCCTTGGTGGTGAACCTGTTTCGGGTTTGGAGTTTGGCTCCATGGAAGTCTCCTATAAAGTCGAGCAGAGAAGCTGGAATGGGCGAGGCACCCACCCGCATGGAAGTCCCCCCCCCCACCTAAACAGCCTTCCAATACTGTAGCTCGCACTACAATATTAGCTAGCACTAGATTTTCCCCTTAGCTGTATGTAATGTCTGCCGGCATTGCCAATGGACCAAATGAACAGCTGTTTGGGGCAAAATACATTCCCCAATCGTCACCTGCTTGCCTGCAATCCTGAACTCCAGCATCTCTTTGAATCGATATCCGAACAGGTGGTGTCGTCTCATCAGCGGTAATACTCTTCCACTCTGCCCTGCTTGGTTTGAGTGAAGCCAGATGGCAATACTTTACCTCCCACCATGTGGCCTTCCAAGCATCATTGCTGTCGGCCTGTAATCAACGCCACACATTTGTTGCTAGATTCATAAGACTGGAGAGGGATAATATCTTCAATGGCTTTCTTCATGCTGTACCAAATGACACGATGGTAATTTATGTAGAGTGGACACTGGAGACATCATAATCTTAAAGCTGTGTGGCACATCCCAATATACCAGATCTTAGGAAGTAATGAAAAGAATTGGACAATCTCCAGACCAAAGAATGGGAAGGAAGCACCACTTAGCTCTCATTTTGTTGTTCTGTTTAAAGTGAAGGCAAATGCGTTGCTGAAAAATAAGGGAAATGAAAGGCGACATGAATATGTTTCTGCCAAAGCCTCAGAGTCTTTGTGTAAATGTTGTACTGGATGACCAGCATTGGAAACGATCAGGTGCTGCCAGAGGTAAAGAAGAACAGAGTGTGAAGCAAAAGAAGGAAAAGGAAATGCCCATCATCTGCCTTTTAAGTGAACAATTATTTCATTTAATGTAAAGGCATTTAATATAAATGTAAACTTAATCCTTTTTGTGTAAAGATACATCCATATCAGAAACCTCCATGGCTGCATTTCTGAGATATTGAAGGAAGTATAAGTTCACGTATTGGTTGGGTTCAGACAACACAGTAAGCCAAGGGTGGCTTTTTGTTTTGCTGTTTTGTTTACCATTGTGGATTTGTCTTTTTGTCTGTGCTCAGTCATGGTATTTCACCACAGTTAGCTTGGTTTTTAGAAACCATGATAAGAAACAAGCATTTGTTCTATGGGTTCCCTGTGCCACCATGGCTCGTTGTCTTGTCTGAACCCAGGATCTTGGTTTCCACAGTCCTGGTGTGCACCTACCACATAGTCATCTGGAAAGACTGGCAACTGTGGGATCGGCTCCATTCATCCAGCCTCCTTGTGTGGACCGATGAGGCAGGCAGCATAGCGATGCCCCTTGAATTTCAGGCACAGTGGCTTATGGGATACATGGCAACAGTGGGAGGCCTGAGTGCAGAGGATGGACCATGATAAAGTGGGAACCACTCGATCATCTGCCAGGTGGATCATGGTCAAAAAGCCACAAGCCATGGTCACCGTGCAGGGCTGCCTGTTGTGTGAACACAGTCACTGTGAATAATAATAATAATAATAATAATAATAATAATAATAATAATTTGAAAAGCTACCCCATCAGGGACAAGCTAGAGAGTCTATTTGAAAGGACACCTGCTGAGTTCAGTGGAACTTACTCCCAGTTACTCGCACAGGTGAGGGCAACCTGCACCCGTAGGGCTACATATTGCTTTTGGCCTAATGTTATATGACTCTTGGCTCAGTCTCAAGATCCTTATACATGCTACCAGTTCAGACTTTCACTGGTAGCTTACTGGGTGGGAAGAAAAAGGGAGATAAAAGGGGGGGGCAAAGAGACAGAGAAATGGACTGAGACATCCCCTTTTAGTTATGGCCTCCCCCACCGTTGGCTTCATCCTACCTACCACTGAACTGTGCATCTGAACAGTTTACCTGGCGGGACACGTGGCTCTTGAGTGCAAACAGCTGCCAATTAGGATAAACGTGTATGGCTGCAGTCACATGTTCTTTGACCTGGGAGTAAATTGCATGGAACTCAATGGGGCTTACTTCTTCATAGAAGAGGAAGACACCAAAAACATACCTAATTCCTGGTTAATGTATAGGTGCAGCATCATTAAGATTTGAGGGTCCCTTGTATATTTAAAGAGAGCTACACCATTGTGTCTTAATGTCATTTCTCCTAAGCTAAATACGCCTGCGCATTTATAGGCACCAAATGTAAATGTGTGAAGTGCCAAGAATATAAAGTACCATGATGAAGAGGGAGTGTGAAAATGCAGACTCCTGCTGCTTGGAAAAAAAATAATGTGACCCATTTTGGGCGAATTCCTTTGACTGTCTACATTTCGTGATTACCACTGTGCTGTTTCTGTTGTGCAATGGTCGTTTTTGTTTTCATACTTGTTCTATGCTGCTTTGAGGCTTTTTAAATTTATATTGTTAATTTTAACATTTGTTTTGATTTTCTGTACATTGCTCAGAGAACTCATATAATTAGGCGAATGATGAATGGAATGGTAGCTAATGGATATAAAATGTCTGGATTGCTCCACAAACTGGTTACAAGGTTAGTCTTCCCTTCTTACATCCTTCTCCTTCCCTGGCAATGTCCCTTACACACACACACACACACACACACACACACACACACACACACACACACTCTATTGTGAGGGAGGGGGAAATGACCAATGGCCCCCATCAAACAAGCAAGCAGCAGAAAATGAAATAATGCTTTTAAATCCCAAGAAAAGGGATTTCTCATTGCAAATATGTGATGGGGAATTGTCTGTAGGCAAACAAGCCTGCCAGAATAATTTAAGCAGTTTGGGAATTGAACAGAGGGAGGCAGAGTGGCTGAAATGAGGGTTGCCATTTTCTTCAGCAACTGTCTGCATCCTGTAACATCTAGTTTGGCCTGCTGTAGGAAGCATGAGAGTTTCACGTCCATTTGTAAAAGCTCTCCAAAAATGCTCCTTTCACAATCCTGAATGTGGCTGGAAGTGCCAGTTCCCCAAATCACAATCTGGGATTCCCAGATTTGCATTCAGATTTGCAACAGTTACTTTAAAAATGATAAACTTGGGGCAACTTTCAAAAATTGCACAAATTTGGAAAAGAATGGCTTTTCTCATTCAAAATAAAAACCGATGAAACAGGTTGCAAATGGGAGTGTGAAGGAGCCAAATGGAGCTTTGAAATAATTTGTCAAAGATAATTGAATAAGCTCACAGGTTATTTCCGTGAGTTTAATCATCCCTGGGTCTCCCAACCTTTGTCTGGACTGCCTTGGAAAGAAAGAGGAACTCTTTTTATTGCGTTTAGCTGCTTGTGGAGCCAAGATGAGCAGAGCTGATGGATTCCCACACCCCAAACCAGATACCTGAATAAGCATAAAGGTACCATCTGCATAATGAGGCTCAGCCCATTGACCCTTTCTCTACATGGCAATAGGTTGGCCAAATAACTTTTTAAAAAGCATAGAAGCGCTTTCCCTCAATGGATTTTACTTTTGTGCTGGAGGTTTTAGATAAGAATCTTTGCTTTCAAAAGAAAAGGAGGAAACTCAGCCTAGGGTTGAGACAAACCTTTGTGGAATAGCACTCTTGAGAGCATCCTTCAAGGATGCTGGACAGCCATCTGAGAGGGATCGTTTAACTGGGAGACCTGCTCTGAGCACAGGGCTGGACTCGACGGCCTTCTGGCCCCTTCCAACTCTACTAGTCTGTGATTTTAGGATTCTTTCCCTCTGGCATCCACAGACTTCCCCTCATGCTCAGCCGGGCCCTGCAAGGAAGTCTGCAAACACTCGTGGTCCCTCAGTTGCACAACTGGCACCCTTCAAGGAGTGGATGCAGGATGCAGAAGGGGGGGGCGGTGAGTGGCTTTGCCAGGTGCCCTTCCGGGCAATCAACCTTCCTCCCCAACCAGCTGCATTGCAAAGCTGACCAGAGTCCTCGGAGCTGAATCCAGGGGATTCACTAGATTCCCAATCCCAAGCAGATTCCTTGCACATCCCTAATTGAACTTTCTCTTGTTCCTTTGTTTGGGTTCTATTCTTTGTGTTGTACACGTACCCCATAGAATGATTCTTATGGAGATTTGGGGTGTCAATTGCTTGTCATGATTTGGTTCATAGGGAAAAAATACAAGACAGGGGTCTGAAATCTGGAGACTTTTTAGACTAGGCAGCTCATGATGAGAGCTCTGCTTACAACATGCTGCTTTATTGACAGCACCAATCAGATATATAGAATATGCACTTCAAATCACACATATCAGACATAAATAAAGGTTCTGATCTGATCACACTACACCATGAGGCCAACCCACAGGAGGACTGCGCTCCAGACAGAAGGAGGTCTCGAGGAAGAAATCCGCAAAAACCAGGAGGCTGAAATATGGGAATTCTACCAGGGATTGTTCCTTGGTCCATTTTATATCTACTAACCCACCATTGCTGCGTTAGCTCACACATGTTTAGATGCTGACTCACGAAGTACTTACGGATGCTGACCTCAGGCTGACCTGCTATTCTGCAGAATATTATAATGGCCACTTCGAGCTGTTACACCATCGAAAGATGGAACAATGAGCTTCAACATATAGCCCTTTTCGCACAATTTCCAGACGCTCTTACAGCATGATTTCTGAGATCCTTCATACTCCGTAGCTCACAGTCTGTCTGAAACACACCACCGCTCATTCACCTAAATGCTATGGACGCATAAATTCCAATTGCTACATGAAAATACCTAAACTGTGGCACCCAAGAGCGGTGCCCGGCATCCCACACTTGTGGTGTTTTCTTTGCTGGGGCTCCCGATAGTGCGCGCATCCTTTTCGAAATGAAAAGATGCGGGTCTCCGGCAGGCATATCTCTAGGGGAAGGGTACTGAAGGAAACGAATAATGGGTCATTAGAACTATCTTTTGAAATGCTGCAAATAAAAACCACAGGGCATTACTTATGCCTCAAAACCACAAGAGGAAAACAACAGGCTACTACCAAAAGCTTACAAGGAAGGGAAGGGGACATAAAGCCCTGCTGGAGCAAAGCAAAGGTCCATCCAGTTGACCGCTCGGTACCCACAGTAGAAAGCCAGCTGCCCACAGGATCCCTCCTGCAGGACCAGTGCAAGGCCTCCTCCTGCCCAGCTCCTCAGCAGCTGGCGTAAGCAGGCAGGCCACCTCTGGTCAAGGAGGGAGCACCTGGCCCACAAGGTAGTGGCCACTGATAGCCTCATCCTTCATGAATCTGTCCAGTCCCTTTTCCAAGTCGACCAGATTGGTGGCCATCACCCTTTCCCAATTCCAGAACTATACACCATGGGAAGAGGACTTCCCTTTCATTGCCCTAAACCTCCCACCAATCAGCTTCATGGGGTGATCCCGGGTTTGAGTGTTATGAGAGAGAGAGAGAGAGAGAGAGAGAGAGAGAGAGAGAGAGAGAGAGGTCTCCTTCTACTTTCTCTGTACCACACATTATTTTAAACCCCTCTATCCTGCCTTCCCTCCTTGCCTCTTTTTCTAAGCTTAAACAGCCCCAGCTGCCACAGTCCCACAGGGGAGCTGCTCCAAGCCCTGGATCATCTTCGTGCCTGTCGCCATACTTTTTCCAACTCAAAAGGGGAGGAGACTCACACAGGGCAAAATCCAAATAGTTGGAAACTTGCCATATACATTCCGGGGCGATTACATGTCTATATACCAATCCTATCTTGGATAGAGTTTCCTTCCAAGGCATATAATGTTCGCTTGAGAAATTTGGTCAGTTTATGTATCAGAAGGATGTTGCTAATCCTAAAGGAATGTAAACTCTCAAACACCAGACACCACTAAGGTGCACTTTAAGGTGCACAAAGATTTATTTGATAGCATTCATCTAGTTACTCCCACAGGATTTATGTAGAGGCCACTCCAAAGACTCAAACCACCCTTCCCTCTGGTATGTAACCCTTTCACCCCTGCCATTAGTGTTGTCTCCAGGGTGAATCAGAGGTGAAGACCCATGATTTTGCTATATAAAGTTGACTTAAGAGCCGGCATC
The DNA here is from genome assembly GCF_004798865.1 of Varanus komodoensis. Classification (NCBI taxonomy): domain Eukaryota; kingdom Metazoa; phylum Chordata; class Lepidosauria; order Squamata; family Varanidae; genus Varanus; species Varanus komodoensis. The sequence goes on along the minus strand of NW_025335568.1, from coordinate 67,274,802 downwards.
TTTGATTTTTTCACTTACTTTTCTGATGACTATTTTTTGTTCTTTTTTAAAGTCTTGTTTGAGCAAAGTAGTGAAGACTATCCCTATAATACTGATTTAATCTCAGTAGAATGATTGTCAGTTCTGTCAGAATCAATGCACCTTTTTTGTCTGAGTGGGGACATACAACTTAACCACAAGGTTTACTTTGGAGAAAACAAAGGAAGCTTGGCAGCAAGAGGTCGCATGTGTTGCATAAGTGTTCTTGTTTACCAGCTATCCAAGCAAGCAAGGATCCTTTGTGAGCTGTGTATTTCACTGCAGCACCTCAACAGCTTGCTTGCTTGCTTGCTTGCTTGCTTGCTTGCTCGCTCGCTCGCTCGCTCGCTCTCTTTCTGTCTTTCTTTCGATGCATGGAATGTTACCTCTAGACAGAGCCTGGAAATAGTCCCCCAAGCCCTGGTAAGCATCCAAAATAGATTACTGCAATGCACTCTACATGGGGCTGCCCTTGAAGACTGTCCGGCCATTACAACTGGTACAGAATCGGGCCGCTTGGTTGGCAACGGGAGTCCCTATAGCGGCCCACATAACACCTATACTGAAAGATCTTCATTGGATCCCAGTTGTGGCCCAGGCCCAATTCAAGCTGCTAGGATAGACCTATAGAGCCCTAAATGGCTTAGGTCCTGGTTACCTTAGGAAGTGCCTGCATCCATGTGTGCCTACCTGGCCTTCATGATCGACGGAGGGGGCCCTCCTGTGTGAGCCCTCCCTTAAGGATGGGGCTTTCATACGTAGGACCACCATGAGTCAGAGATTACTTGATGGCTCCTAACAACAGTAACAAACCTCTCCAGAAAATGGTGGACAGCTTAAGGAGTACACATGACACATTATTGTCAGTATCGTCTGGACATAAGTTAAAAGAATAACAGATTTAAGTTAAAACAAACCAGATTTAGACTACGTAGACACTAGAAAGAATTTCCTCACTGTCAGGGCAGTATGGCAATGGAATCCTGGGATCTCCCTCCCTGGAGACATTCAACAGGTGTTTGGACAGTCATCTAAATGTGAGCTGCCCCGAGGCTTCGGCGAATGGGGCGGCATAAAAATGTTTTAATAAATAATAAATAAATAAATAAAATGAGATGGTCTAACTTAGTGTCCTGCAAAAGCAGGGGGTTGGACCCAACGGCCTTCTGGTCCCTTCTAACGCTACTATTCTGCAAGTCAATGAAGGTTCAGATTTTGTGAAATCTTTTGCAAATTGTCAGGAGTTTCTCATTCCATAATCTGCCCATAGATGGAATTGGATATTTTTGGCCAGAATTTCACTTTGCTTGCATTCATTTGCATTCGTGTTAATTCTCATTAGTTAATACATTAGCATATTAACATAAGTTTATAGTAAATTAGTGCAGCCCTGCACCTTTTCCCAAGATGAAAACCTGGTCCTTCGCTCTTCCAGATCTGTGTGACTCTGAAAAAGTCACTCTGCTGAAGTATCTTCAAAGTTAGAGTCATAGAAATGCGAACACATCTGGAGCTACTGCAGATTTCCCCAAGGTTGCTACACCACTGAGTAAAATTTCTTGTGAATGTGCCATTCCTTTCACTGTAGTTTATGCAAGAGGTGAGGTTGCTATTTGGATTCAGTTCTTCCCATGGGCAGATGTTTCTCTCAAATCTCAAAGAGAAGGATATTTTGGACTATACTGTTTTTTAACCCATCCAGCTCTATTTAAGAAAAAGGACTGTGCTTCTGAAGTCCCATCTTAAGTCTGCTGGAGAGGAAAAGAAGGAAGGAGAAACTTACTCACAACAATTTGTGGCATTTCCTCACAAAAGCAGATTTGCCAATTTTGCAAGGATGGGATTTTAAAAATGGTTACTGCTCATGTTACTCCTGAGCCTGGCGTAAAGGAACATCGTCTCCGAGTGCTGACCAGCTTGCGATGCCTATTTCATTCTTTGTCAAAGTTCTACATGAATTATTATATCTTAAACACCCTCTCCCATTATCTGATTGCTGACTGTCTCTTTCACATCCTTTCCCCCACGTGTGAAATGGTTTAATTGCATGTGTTCCTTTTCAAATAATTATAATCTTTGTTTGATTTATACAATCTTTCAATAAAACTAAACATCAGTGAAAAACCACTGAGAATACAAGAGTAGAACCATGAAGTTACAGAAAAAGGGTAAAAGCACACAAAACAAAACATAATATAACATAAAGCAACAACATTTGAATGACTCCTTCCTTCCTTCCTTCCTTCCTTCCTTCCTTCCTTCCTTCCTCCCTTCCTTCTAGAGATGTATGAGATGTATTCCTTTATTTGGTTCACTTATACATAGTAGTGAATATGCTTTTTTCATCAGCCCAAGCTCTGGATAATGCTTGCATTCCTAGCTGCGACCTCGTTTCCTAAGTAATGAATATGTATTGGAGAATTAGTTTTGCTCACCAATAAGTGTGTGGCTTCCAGATGGCATTGCTCTCTTGGACCTCTGCTGGTTTTAATCAGTGAATTAGTTAAAATTTACTGGTGTTCCTAAATTGTGGGGAGAAGGTGACACAGAGGTAGCAGCAGCCACAAGTCAGGTGCATGTCAGTCCGCTGTGTGATTGTGCAGATGTGCTGGAAAGTCACCAGGGGAGCAACGACAAAGGAGGCACCGAGAGGAAAAGAATTGGACAGTGAGAGCTGGCGGCTGAACAAAAGGACAACACAAGCTTTCCAAGGGCCCTGCGCGAAATAGCTATTCTTTTCCTATAGATGGAGTATTCATTGCAAAAAAGTATGGAGACAAGGAACACCAGGAGGGGATGACAAGAGTAAGAAAATAAATAAAACAGAGCAAAAATAAAAATAAGAAGGGAGAGCGGGTTAATCTTCACACCTCCGACAGTAAATCCATGACTAAAAAAAGAGTCTTGCTTACTTGCTTTTTTGTTATTATCAATATTATTTTGTCACTGCAAGAAAATGTTTATATTTGCACGTATGTGTTAAGAGCTGGATTTCTCCCTTGATTCCTTTCAGACAGACTGTTTCCATAAAAGGTTTTTATTTCCAAAATGCAGCTAGCAAAGTATAGCCACCAGAAGAGGAATCTCTGTGAATGAACAGCATGATTAGTTGAACCAAACTACTACTACTATATCATCATCATCATTTGCCTCCACAGTAGCCCATACCTGGGCTGTCTGAATGGCTCACAATATAAGAACAACACAACATTCTAAAACCAGTAACACCAAATTAACAAATCAGCTCGCAACTATTTTAGAGAACACTCTTTTGCAGTAGCCCTGGGCTCCACCCCTCTGGCTGTGCCCTCTGGAAGAGAGTCAGGCTCCTATCTATGCTGGCTCTCTAATTGGGTGGCCCAATTAGAGCTGACTAGGCTCCTCCTACTTCCCACCCTTGTCCCCTCTCTGCACTTCCGAACCCAATTGGTTCCCAGGGTCTGCCTGAACACTGGGAGACCGTGGCCTTGAGACAACCTCCCACTCCTCTGCCATCGGCATGCCCATGGCCCTTGTTTCCCAGAACTGCAAGTCCCCGCGAGTCCTCTTCTGAAGACTTGGTGGCTCCCTAGCCCTGGAAAACACAGCAAGAAGGAGTGGGGAGGGGGGAGATTATAGTAAATCCTCTTGATGCATGTGACATGCAAGATCAAAACATGCATTCCCCAACTTTTTGAACAATTAAAAATAGCTTTATTTGAGTTGCATCCATGGGGAAAGGGGCTTACCTCCTTCCACACCATCCACAATTTTCCTAAGCACAATCTTTGCAAAGCTAATATTAGCCCTGCATGTGAGAAAGGTTAGGATGAACTTTAGAGTGTAAATAGTTTCTAGACCTCTTCTTTTGTCCTCAAGGTTGTCCTATGGGACCTCAACACAACAGAGGGTCTTGTGTGGCTACATGGTGGGGTAGCAGGTGGAGATTTAGCTTACATGCTATGAGCAAGCCATGGTTGTCAAAGGATGCTAAGGGAAGGATGTCCATCTGCAAAGGTCTCCTTTCTCCAGTAAGTCAGAGCAAGAGAGCCAACAGTATCCCAGTAGCAGAGCCCCGGGTTCCACTGCTCATCCTTCTAGTTGGAGGAATACCAACAGGAGTGCTAGGAAGGATGTTCTCCTGAGACCAAAGCGGTGTGGTATCACTGTGGTCCAGACACATATTGCGGATGCAGAAGATCTTTGGTTCAGTCCTTCCAACTGAAGGATGCACAGAGCTGAAGGATCCAGTGGGTGTCCCCAGGCACTGCTAATCAGAGCCTAACTAGGACTGATGGATCAATTATTTCTTCGTTCATTTCATTTTGATGCCAACCAACAGCCAAGGGATCAATGGTCAAAATTCGTATGAGGCATACCATCATGAGAATGACATTCCTTGGTACAAAAATAAACTCAAGGGGTACTTTTGGGTAGGAAAGGGGTGCAAATAACAGCAATCGCAACCTGCTCACTTAACCCTGAAAAATGATTAAGACGACGTCAGGAATTTTTTAGCGTTGCTCTAGAATTAGCTAAGACATCAGTAATGACACTTTTACGAGTGAGATGCTTAGATTTAGACTAAGAAGCTTAAAGGAAGCTAGGCCAGCCTATAATAACCTATCATTAAGCTTAAAGCAGAATGACTGCGAGTATGTTACAAGAAATACATCTGAAATAGGACTTAAGTGTATAAAGGGGAGCTGTACGTGATGGGCAGTGTTCCTGCCTTCTTTCCTGGCTCTAAGAGAAGTGGTGTTTCCCCTTCCCCTTCCTCCCCTTACTTCTGGCAGAATAAAGATAAACCCAATTCCTTCTTTCTGTTTTCTGTATCAAGTAGGAAAGGTGTTTGTGAATGATTTTCAAAATAATAAAATACTTGCTAAATGGTTTTTTTTAATGTGTGTGCGTGTGTGAACTCAACCCTTCACTGTGCAACCATAGCCATGTCAAAGTCGAATGCAGAAGAACCATGAACTGTCATAGGGTTCCATTGATATGATGGAACTTAATCATATCAATGAGGATTTCTGACAGCAACTAGCCAAAATAATTTAGATCGTCAGACTCTTCATATGGAATATAAATTGAGTTAGAATATGTGTGAACAATTTCATTCATAACATGTCTTTACATGTCTTTGGTCATGGTTAGGAACGGATTGTGAGTTTTGGTTTCTATGGGTCTCTGATTTTTCCAGTCTTAAGCTTGCTGCAAAGTCTGATAATTGTTTAAGTCTACATGAAAAGGTATGAGTAGTTTTAGACACATTTCCCCTAACACTTAAGTCTTCTGTACTTTTGCCTAATGGAAACATTTTTTTTCACCAACAATTTTCCTAAAAAAATGCATTTTGAGTAATAATTCCACTAACATTTTCTGCACCCGTTATCCTAGTATATGCATTTTTATTGGAAAAACTCCATGCCAAAATTTGAGAAGTGTGACTTTCAAAGATAGCTGCATGCAAGTGAGCATATTGGCAAAATCAGGCAAACATTAATTAAAATGAGAGCTGAATAAACCCTGCATCCATGGCCACAAGCTACCCAGGTGTCTTCATCTTCTGGAAACCATTACACTGTAAAAGACTTCAGACCACCTGAAAATGTTGCAAGACTTTCCTAGTTGACATGAATGTGAAGCCGATGAGTGAACTATCCAATGACCACTAGGGTGAGTCTAGACAGCCATCGATTTTTTCTAGACTTTCCCAGCTGTCATTGGCCTGTGCTCTTATCACCTTCACATATCATCCTCATCCTCAGAAATTTCCTCTGAGGTCAGAGTTGGGATTCTGGGCCAAACAGTGGCTTCTGAGCATCGTCTGGGGCTGGGGGTGAAGGGACAGGCAGGGTGCCTTCACACTTTCTTCACACTTCGACACTTCAGTGGTTGAAATCAGGGCAGGAGAAGCAAGGAGCTGAGCATCACCTCCATGGTCCTCCTGCTCTTCAAAGGAGGCCAATAATTCTTGACATCTGGAGGGTTACAGGCAACCTTTTTGGCTTGTACTGCCCGAAACGTGTGAGTATCTAGCCACCCTGTCTCAGTCTAAGGTCTGAGGATGGGTCTTGAAGCAAGAATCATGTCTGATACCTTGGCAGTAATGCAGGAGGCCAATCCAGTCTGTCGGGGTGAACCTGCCGTATGTTGTGCTGATGGTGGCTGAATATAACAGGACGTGGAGAATGATTCAGCTGACAAGATTCTACCCCACTGCTATCACACAAAAATTCAGTTTTCCCTGCATTTTGGTCAACTGTTTCATGTCCATTTTACGTTTTATGGTGAACAGCTACAGGATATCTCCAAATGCCATGTTTCTATGCCCTTTCAGGGTTTGTTTTATGCTTCTCTCTATTTTCAGTTAATTAAATTATTGACTTCAGGGCCACATGCTGCAATTTGTCCAGTCAGGTAGCTGCTACTAATATTCCATAAAGGTTTGGCTGTAATGGGGCTCTTTCCTCCCTGTAATTACTCCATTGTGTGTGTGTATGAGTGTGTGTGTGTGTGTGTGTTGTAGACTCTACAATTTCATTTCAATGTTTTCAGGTTGCCATAAATATTATGTCATAGCAGGTAAATACATTTCAATAAAATTAATTTCTCTTCTCTTTTTAGGGAATCACATTATCCACTGAAGATGAGTTTTCCTTTCTTCATTGCATTATACTACAGGAAATCCAAAGTTATATCTTCTAGAGATGTTGCCAACATTCATAAGGGTCTACTTTGGAATACAGCTTGTAAAACTGATATGAACTTCTTTTTACAGAGGGCAACATATGAAACGAAAAACTTCTTCTGGATGTACTTTGCTTGTGCAGTGCAATACCATGCCGGTTTTCTCTAATAAAATCCCACTGTGTTTGAAAGGCCTTCTTCCCCTGAAAATGGTTGTAATTTTACAGCTCAATTATTCATGTTGTCCAAGTCATTTCAGACTAAGCTGACAAATGCCCCCAAAGGGTAATTTAAAATAGGTCATCAAGAACGGTGGACAATCTGGGGAAAGCCATTGGTCCCTCAACAGGGACTCTGCAGTCTCTGAGCTTCTTCTCACCATATCAAGCAGAATGACTCTCACTTATGTAAAGATCTTTTGCAAAATCCTTGTTAGGTCTCTTCCCCATAGCCTCTGAGTCATGCTCTTTTAGTTGATGGCAATGCCGAAAGCTTGTATCCACCAGACCTCACTGTTAAAATGCACACAAGATTCTCAAGAGCAGCTTCCCATATTCCTGCAGCTTGCTTTCTGAAGTGGACGAAGAGGTGTCTCTAGGAGGGTGATGAAGGCAAGTCCTTAAGCAGATAACATCCCGTGGAGCTGCCTCCAGTCAGAAATGGATGGCTTTATCAGTGTTGGCGTCTACCTCCAAAAATCTGGAGAGATTTCAGAGGAGGAGGACAAAGATAGAAACAGAGAAACAGAGAAACAGAGCGAGTCAGAAGGGGACTCCCGGCCCATCTAGTCTGACCCCCAGCTCCAGCCGGCTCCATTCACAACATGCCCACCACGTGCATGTCTAGCCTATCTTTGAACACCCTCACCGATGGGGCCTCAACCACCTCTCTCAGGGTCCTAACTGTCAGGAAGTACTTCCTGGCATCCAAATTGAACCTTGGAATGATGACACAGGGCCTGGCAAATAAGTCTTGTGGTAAGAGGTCGAAAGAACCGGATTTGTTCAGCCTTGAGAAAAGAAGACTCCAAGGCGGCATGATTGCACTCTACATGTACCTCAAAGGCTGTCACAAAGAAGGAGGAAAAAACCTATTGTCACTCATCCCAGATTGTAGGACAAAGAACAATGAATTTAAAGACAGCACACCAGGTGCAGGCTAGACACAAGGAAGAATTTCTTGACTGTGAGAGCAGCACAACAGCGGGACCAGCTGCCTAGGGAGGTCATTGGCTCTTCCACACTGGAGGCGTTCAAGGGGGAACTGGAGCGTTACTGACTGGAGTCCTGCACCAGCAGGGGTTGGCCTGGATGGTGTTCTTGGCCCCTTTTGACCCAAGTATTCTATGAGCCCATGATGCTATGAGTCCATGATTCCACAGTAGTCATTGTGGGCAGCTCTTCAAAGGGTGCAAAAACCACGCATTTCTTAAGCACTCTGTGAACTGCCTTCCCTAACAGCCTCAGAGGACAAACACAATTACTTTTGAAAATGTTTTAAATAAATAAATAAATAAATAAATAAAATAATTACTTTTCCCAAAGATACGTTCCTTCCTTTCCCTGGTAATTATAAAGAGGAGGGGGAAATGAGAGCAGGGCTATTTTATCACCTTTACAGCAGCCGTTCCATGAAGCCAAAGAGCTAGTTTGATCCCAGTCAGCCATTAAAAGATGGGCGGTTTTAAGAAGAGAACCTAAGAACATGACAAGAGCCATGGTGACCGAGCCCAGAGGGCTCTGTATTCTGCTCCCACAGTGGCCGAGTAAACAGCCTGTGAGAAACCCACACAGGAGATGAGCACAGACCCTCACACTTCTTGGCAACCGGTGTGTGCAAGCATTGTGACCAGGCCGTGTTTGATGTCACTGGGATTTCCAGGATACCATCTGGCTGCTCAGCTCGTGCTGAGCTCCTCCCCACATTGGCCCTCACTGCTTCTTTTGGGCAGAGGAAAGACTCACATGGATTCGGTAGCAACCGAATGGGAGACTTGTAGAAATCTCCAGAATTCTGTGCCTTTGTTCCAGTTGGTGCAAAGGACTAAAGCGAGGCTGATTTAGTTTACAAGGGAGTGTTCTTACATTAGGAAACTTGTATTTTTATAATTATTGCAGGACCCTTTTACCACACCTTTTTCCTTCTTGCAGGTACACAGGGCAATTTCTCTCCCTTTTACCCTCACAACAACAACCCTGTAAGGTTGGTTCGACTGAGAGTCCCCGGCTGGCCCAAAGTCACCCAGTGAACTCCATGCCTGTCGTGGCTGACACCCCGACAGAGGCAGCACCTCACGAGGAGGATTTATACTTGAGCCCCTGTGGCCAAATGTCCCTTCCTCAACCTGGCTTGGGAATAGCTGAATGGAGAGCCATCCCTCATCCTGACCCTTTACCCATTGAGCAAACAGCCGAGCCTATGCCAGACCAAGAGGGCCCCGAGGGAAAAGACACTATAAGTTCTGCTCATGGAGAGCCTGGGCAGACTGCCCCACCTCCTCCTGACATTGAACCTCCTGGGCATGACACAGGAGGCACAGGAAGCGGGGTAGATTTATCCCACGCGACCCTTAGACGTTCTTTACGCAGCTTGGAACAGAAGAAAGCTTTGTCCCTCCTCAGGGGGGAAAGGTGGGGCGAAGAAAGCTAGTCCCATGTGGGTTCCTTGAGAGACGTCACTAAGGAGTTAGCATCTGCCTTGTAAAGACCATTTTACCATCTGTAGCACTGTAAATCTTGTAGATAAGTAGCAATAAAAGACTTTAGTTTTATTGCTTGCAAATGTGTGGGTTGTTTATATTGTGCCACCATTATATATTTGAGCCACCACTCAAAACAATGCCTGAGTGGGGACTACAACCCAGATCACCTGAGTCCTCATCCAGCCCTTTTCCCACCACCACACTCAGGAAAATCTAATCTGGGGTCCCAAATATAACAAATGCAACTAGATGTTGAACAATGTGCAGATATTTTCAGCAGATAAATTCTCACACTTGCATTTGGGCTTGAGATGGAGCACGCTCCTGTATTTTGTGAGCAAAAGTGAAAATCTCATAGATCCTTAAAAAGCTTTGGTCCTGAAAGTAGCATATACCCTTTGGGACTAGGAGCCACTGGCAGTCTCTCCGCCACCCCCATGATAATCTGATAATCTCTCTTTAAATTATCCAAGATCTAATGAGGTTGCTATCATACATTCGGGGTAGCAAACGCCGTTGCTGAACTATACAAATCCTTTAATCTGCTCCCGCTCACCTGCATGGGATTATCCCACCGGTTTTCCTGTAACGAGAGTAGGAGAAAAATACCTCCCTGTCCATGTTTGGCACACCATGAGCGATTTTATATGCTGCAATCATCCACTGTTCCTTCTGTATCATGCCTTTTAGAGTGTGAGCTTCAGTGTAGGAACTGTCATAATATTGATCTCCATAAGCCACTGAACAGGATAGAAATGCTTTCAGTGACTAAACGAAGCCGTTTAGATTCACAATGAAGCTGTGTTTACACTCAAGGGTGCCTCTCCTTGCTGTCCTTAGCCATAGTTCCCGTTCACTTCTTATTTTCTTAGGCATCCAGATAACAGAAATGGCACAGAGAAAGCACCTAAAGCAGTTTAATGCTTATTAGATTGTGACCTAATTTTACAAACCTCATTTACATCTTTTTATTTCTTCCTGAATGTACTTGCACTTTTCTCCACTGCAGTAGTTAAGCATCATAATTTGCTGCACCTGTGTAAATGAACACAGTCAGGCCAACACCTGGATTTGGGATATTCTTAGTAAAACCCTGAAGCAGGTTGTAGCTTTCGAACAGCATGATGGACTGGAAAATGAAGTGAAAATGCAAAGTTAGGGAGCAATGCTGCATGGCTGCCCATGATCTTTCGAGCTCAGAAGGTCATGGCCATCCAGTTGCGAACCGGAGGTGTACAGGGGGAAGGAATCTCAAAAGGAGCTGATTTCAGATATCGAAAGGCACCACCTGGAATTGCTGGAAGCCAGCATGAACTTCATGCTCCACTCTGCAATCCAGAACGCCGCACTGCCGCAGCTTCTGAGCCAAAGACTTTCTTCCAAATGTAGCGTCTCCACTGCGACCTTGGAAGGCTTTTCCAAGGTCACAGTGAGGACTCACTTTTTCCAGCCACCAGCCAGGAAGCATCTGCTGGAGAAATTCTTATGCATTTTTTTTAATGCAGGTCTCCTTATATACTCCTTTTTGTAGCCTTGGATAATGTACAACATGGCCGCAAGGCGCTTCCTGTAAGACAACGGTTTCCTTTGTGATTTTCGCTATTATTATTATAACATTTCTATGCTGCCCCTTGCCGAAGCCTCGGGGCAGCTTACAACATATTAAAATACATTGAAATACAATAGAACATAATAAATTACCACTAAATACAAAAATACAAAAAATACACTGAGATACAAACATAATAATATAAAATTAAAATTAACAGTATAAAATAAGTAAATAAAGAATATAGGAGGAGAAAGAAGAAGGAAGAAGAAGTTGCCCTGGCCAGATCATATATTTTAACAATTAAAATGATGTTTAAATAAAAAGGTCTTTACCTGGCGCCGAAAAACCAGTAACGACGGTGCCAGGCGGACCTCTTTGGGGAGTGAATTCCATAGGTTGGGCGCCACCGCAGAGAAAGCCCTCCTCCGAGTACTTACTCTCCTAATTTCTTTCATGGAGGGTTCCCGGAGAAGGGACTCTCCCGCAGATCTCAAGGGGCGGTCGGGCATATACAGACGTAAGCGTTCATTCAGGTAGCCAGGACCCAAACCATTTAGCACTTTATAGGTCATAATCAACACCTTGAATTGGGCCCGGGCTTCAATGGGAAGCCAGTGAAACTGACAGATGACTGGAGTCATGTGAGCATAACGCCCCGTCCCCATCAGCAACCTGGCAGCTCTATTTTGCACCAATATACAGGCAGTCCCCAGGTTACGAATGAGGTCTGTTCCTGAGAAAATGGAAATTCGTTTGTAACTCGAATTTGTAACTTGAATTTGCATGTAAGTCAGATCATGTGTAGTCAGCCCTCCACATTTGTGGGGATGAGGGTTCCAGGGCCCACATGAAAGTGGAAAAACTGCAGGTATCTCTAGCCACCCTCTCCCTCCCCCTCAAATCACTAGGGCCTCCTCTTTTCAGCAAGGAAATTTTGGAGAGAGTTCCCTCTCTGGCTTTGGAGGCCCCCCTCTCTCCCCTCTTGCTTCTCTCTCTGTGGTGATGGTGATTTTCTGCAGTTATTTTTTAATTAATAGGCTTTAGGGCAGTTTGCTCATATGTACAGGTTGTTTGTAACGTGGACATTTGTATCCCAGGGGACAGCCTGTAGGCATTTTGTGCACCTCTCGCTTGGAGAGCTGCGTGGCCAAATTCAGATAAATGTGATGAATGAGCTATTCCCACACAGCGGTTTTTAAAAGTGCAACTTTCATAAATTTGCATTCAAATACAGAACACGTGCATTTCATCCCCAGTCTAAACCCACTTCAGGTTCATGACTTACTTTTTCCAAAAAGTGACCATTCAAGGTCTGGGGATCAAAAGAAGCTTCTTCGGTGATCCAAAATGCCTTTGAGGAATCTCTCTGGAGGATCGCTGGGCCTTCATACAAATTTGCTTTGAAATCCTGATGTGATGGCAGGAATCATTACCTTCTTATCTCTTATCTTTCCAGAGATGAAAGTGACGACACAGCTCCAAAGGACTTTAGAAGCCAGGCATCCTATCTGGCTCCTCCAGAATGGAATGGCAGTTGGTCTCCTCCATGTAAGTTGTTGTTGTTGTTGTTGTTGTTGTTATTATTATAACATTTCTATGCCGCCCCTTGCCGAAGCCTCGGGGTGGCTTACAACACAATAAAATACATTGAAATACAATATAACATAATAAATTACCACTAAATACAAAAATACAAAAAATACACTGAGATACAAACATAATAATATAAAATTAAAATTAACAGTATAAAATAAGTGAATAAAGAATATAGGAGTAGAAAAGAAAAGGAAGAAGAAGTTGCCCTGGCCAGATCATATATTTTAACAATTAAAATGATGTTTAAATAAAAAGGTCTTTACCTGGCGCCGAAAAACCAGTAATGACGGTGCCAGGCGGACCTCTTTGGGGAGTGAATTCCATAGGTTGGGTGCCACCGCAGAGAAAGCCCTCCTCCGAGTACTTACTCTCCTAATTTCTTTCATGGAGGGTTCCCGGAGAAGGGACTCTCCCGCAGATCTCAAGGGGCGGTCGGGCATATACAGACGTAAGCGCTCATTCAGGTAGCCAGGACCCAAGCCGTTTAGGGCTTTATAGGTCATAATCAACACCTTGAATTGAGCCCGGGCTTCAATGGGCAGCCAGTGAAGCTGACGGAGGACTGGAGTCATGTGAGCATAATGCCCCATCCCCGTCAGCAACCTGGCAGCTCTATTTTGCACCAATTGAAGTGTTCGGACCGTCTTCAGGGGAAGCCCCACGTAAAGCGTGTTACAGAAGTCTAGGCGGGAAGTCACCAGCGCATGTGTCACCGTCGCCAGGCAGTCGTACTCCAGGTAGGGGCGCAGCTGATTAATCAGCCGAAGCTGAAGGAAGGCGCTCCTCGCCACCGCTGTCACCTGAGCTTCCAAAGAAAGCTCCGGGTCGAGGAGTACTCCTCAGCTGCAGACCTTGTCCCTAAGAGGGAGTGTTGCACCATTCAGGACCAGGTCAAATCCACCCTCTCCGAAACCCAATCCGCCAACCAACAGGACCTCCATCTTGTCTGGATTGAGTTTCAATTTATTGGCCCTCATCCATTCCATTGCCTCGGCCAAGCACCGGTTCAGCACAGTCACTGCCTCACCTGGATTAGTGGAAAACGAGAGGTAGAGCTGGGTATCATCAGCATATTGATGATTCCGCAGCCCACACCTCCCGATGACCTCTCCCAGCGGTTTCATATAGATGTTAAATAGCAAAGGGGATAGAATGGAGCCCTGTGGTACTCCATGGCATAGCTGCCATGGCGCAGAGACATAGTCCCCCAGTACTACCTTCTGGAATCGACCGTTGAGATAGGAGCAGAACCACTGCAAAGCAGTGCCTCCGACCCCCAATCCCGCTAGCCTATCCAGAAGGATACCATGGTCGATGGTATCGAAAGCCGCCGAGAGGTCCAGAAGAACCAACAGGGATGCACTCCCCCTGTCCTTCTCCCTGCACAGGTCATCGTACAGGGCGAAGTTCTGGACAACACAGAGTGGTCTGTGTTTCTCCTCTTTATTTAGTTACTCATAGAATGTCATGATGTATGGCCTGGGAAGACTGACCCAGGGAGCTTTGAAAAACCAAGCCGTCCCATGTTGCTGTGGCTGGGTGGGATGGCAGAGAACTGCCCAGTTATGAAATCCAGACAGGAAGCAATTTCTGTCTACCTGGAAAACTTCTTCAGCATTTTTGAAATGAATCACTGAAGAGGACAGCTTTGGGAATTCTAGCTATCTTAAACTGCCACTTCAGAACAATGGATTTAATAGACATTTGTCTGTTGCAAGGAAAATTGACCTAATCTGACCTTTTGAACCAATCTCAAATGAAACAGAAACAGAGCGAGTCAGAAGGGGTCTCCCGGCCCCTCTAGTCTGACCCCCAGCTCCAGCCAGCTCCGCTCATGAGATGCCCACCATGTGCATGTCCAGCCTATCCTTGAACACCCTCACTGATGGGGCCTCAGCCCATTCCACACCCTCGGGGTCCTAACTGTCAGGAAGTACTTCCTGGCATCCAAATTGAACCTTGGTTCCCTTGAAAGAGAACATTAAAACTCAGCTCTCTTTCAGAATTCGTGGAGCTCTGAATTTTGGAATGGAGTTTGCCAATTCGAAACATTTACAAAAATCCAAGTGCAGAGGGAAAATACACACACAGTGTGTATAACTTTCCAACAATTAGGAAAGGTTCCAACTTTCTGATAACTTTGCAGCTCATAGGATAATTCCTGGATAAAATGTGCATATTGGGAAAGATATGAAGAAAAATTAAAACAAATCTGATCCCATAGCACGACAAGTTCATACAATGTGCCATCTTACGTAAGTTCCTTTGTTGTTGTGCTCATTAGCTTTGAAGCAGGTAGGAAATATTTTGGCTATGGATGTCCAGATCTGCCCATTTCTGGCGTATATTTTTTTCATATGCTTTTTTTCTGCATTAATCCAGCTTACACACATGCACTTCTGCACCAAATGTCATACTAAGCCAATACTTAAATAAAATTTTGAGCATTTTTCCCACAAATGCACATTCCTGAAAGCATTTTATTCAAAACCACTGTGATCCAGTGTGGTGTAGTGGTCAAGACTAGGACTGGCATTCAGGCAACTGAATCTCCACCCTGGAGCTCACTGGGTGACTTTGGGCCAGTCACAGACACTCAGTCCAGCCTACCCCGCAGGGTTGTTGTTGTGAGAATAAGATGGGGGGGAATTATGTAAGCCACCTTGAATTCCTGGAAGCAAAAAAGGCAGGATAGAAATGTAACAATAAATGACCACACCATTTACATGCCAATTTACCTACAGACAATTTACATTTGGGTATAGTTTTCAGCCATAAATTACACTGTTCAGAACCTCAAGATGTGAGACCCAGTGAAACTCAGACTCACCAAATTACTCCCACTTCACTCTCGAGGCTCATTCTGAGTCAGTATCTGTGTATTTTGTCCTTATCCTTCCAAACATGCTCATCATGTCCGTGCATTGCTGAGGTATACCATTGATTAAAGCACTGAACGCATTTTTCAGAAGTTCATTCTGCATTTTGCACAGTGCCAGTTGTTGAATGCAGTCTTGGTGGGGTCCTTGAACCGCAGTGAAAGTTCAGAAATGCATGGACTTTGGAGCAGACATCAGTAGACTAAAAGGAGGTCCCCACAACTTTATGATATTTTGAAGTGAAGTAGCAGAAGTCAGAATTAAAGAGCAGGACGCATCACTGCATCACTTCCCACAAAGGCCATCCTGAGCATTTTTAAGACTACCTGAGGTGAAATGGCCTGTGTGGTTTGCAGGGGGGAATTGGCAAGTGAATGAGGAATGACACACTTCTTCTATCAATGTCTATTCTAAATACACACGTCAATGTATCCATCTTCAAATTTCCCCTATCCACCGGGTGATGACAAAAATGTATGGGCATGTTATGCCTGGCATCCTTGGAAGGACAGGCAAGCCCAAATCGCAATGCTGTTTTGAAAAGCATGTTTGCTACAGTAACAGGTATTTTAGCAAGGGGAGTAAATGCGTTGTGCCTCCACAGAGAAATTAGCATTCTTTTTACTTCCGGGAAACAGCATATGCATTGACTAGTTCAGCTTTCCTCAACTTGGAGTCTTCCAGATGTCCTGGCCTGCAGCTCCCAGCAACCTTGACCATTGCTCATGCTGGCTGGGGCTGATGCGAGCTGAAATACAAACCATTTGGAAGGTAGCAGTTTGGGGAAGCTGGGGTTAGTTTACACAAGCTGAACCAAATTGTACAATTAATATACAAAAGATGTGAATACGTACAATGACTCCTGTCCATCTGTTTTTCTGTCTTCTTTAGTTGAAACTAAGAAATGAAAATAGCTACCTCTAGAATTCTAAGTAGCCCATGAAAAATGTTTTAGAAGATGCTCGGGGCAGAGGGAGGTTATATTCCTGTTCCTGCTGCAGCCTTGCCAGCAAATCAAATGCCACAAACGTCCCCAGAGCTTTCGTGATTGGTTTCAAGATGTGCAAGGGCCTGTAATCTGAAAAGATCCCTGGAAACCCTTGGTGCATGCCCAGAGCATTAATCTAAGCTGGCCCTCTGGATCCTGGCCCAGGTTTTCGCTGTCCTGTGCCTTGTTAGCAATTATTTACATCCACTTGGTTTCACTGAGGCTGAGCAAGGAAGGTTGGGTGCCAAGTGCCTATTTGGTTTTAGTGATTTGTTTCAAACAGAACCACAAGACATCTGAGTATTTGCTCCACCTGCCTATGACCGCTGTTAAAATAAAGGATGAAGATAGAGAGAGAGAGCGCGAGAGAGAGAGAGAGAGAGAGATATGGTTCATTTGGCACTTTATTAGACAAAGTGTGTCTGAATATAACAGTACTCTTGGGGTGAAAAGTTGCCGTTCTAATTTGTATGGAGGGGAAATGTACTCAGTGAAGTGTGGATATGTTAACTATTATGACTTTAACCATGCCAAGAACTAAGTTGGCATTATCCCCGAGGCAAAAATACTCCAGAGGTTCCAAGAGTCCAATATTTTGCAGGCATGTGTTGAACTCTGATCATGAAAGAACACAGGCAGCATTAATGCTGAATATTATTCCATTTACTCTTTTGGTCAGAAACCGCCTACCTTGAGAAGGGGGTAGAAATTATTCCTGGAAATTTATGAGAATATTCATGTTTGAATGACCTTGTTTGGTAACATTGCTTGTTTTTCCTGAATGCTGGTGTTTGCTACGGTTCAAGACCCCAGATTTTTCATACCTAGCGGATCTCATGCTCACAGGAGACAAACCCTTTTTAAAAGGTTGTGGCATTCAGTATACCCAAAACTTGTTTTGAGTGCAGCTGGGTTAGATCTATCCTAAGATGCATTAACCCTCTGAGCAAAATAGGACAATCCAATTCATTATTCCATTCTTGCTTAAGACCTTGTGCATCACATTTATTTGCCAGTAATAAACATTTATGAACCTGGATCATGAGTCAGCACAGCTGCTTAACCTCAGTCAATACTTCCAATAGTGAAGGGGACTATCCAAGCCGCAAAGCCAGACCTGGAGTGTAGGAACTGTCTCAACTGCACATATTAAGTTTCAGTCATCACTGACAATTCATATTTTCCATGCAAAGCAGAGAATGGCAGAAAATTATTGCTGGGATCCATGAGCTTTTCCAAAGTAAAACTCAGCTAATCCCATTTTTAAATCTGAGTTTCCCCATGGTTAATTTTGCATGTGAAAATCAATCAGACTGTAATGGATATGATATCTCACTATGCTAAATTTGGGCAGTATTCTCTCTGTTTGTGTCTATCAAGAGCCTAAGGCAGTCCAACTGAGGAGAAAAATGAAGTTTTCAATACTGGAAAGTCTAATCCTGGAGGGCTAAAAAGGTTGAAGTCAGAAAATAGAGCTAATGATAGAAAGCTAAATCAGGTGAGCCAAATATTCCCTCTTCAAATAGATGCAGCCATCTTTTTGTGCCAGGTATTCATAGTGCAGCAGAATCCCATAAGAATTTACAAAAGAAATTATTAAACTTTTGGAAATATTTGGAGAGCCAGTGTGGTGTAGTGGTTAAGAGCATGGGACTGGGACTCAGAGGATCTGGGTTCGAGTCCCCGCTCAGCCATGGAGCCAACTGGGTGACTTTGGGCCAGTCACAGACTCTCAGCCCAACCGACCTCACAGGGTTGTTGTTGTGGGGATAAGATGGAGGAGGAGAATGATGCAAGCTGCCTTGAGCCCTTTGAGGAAAAAGGCAGGATATAAATTGAAAAATAAATAAATAAATAAATAAAAATACTTGTCAGGTACAAATACAGGAATGCCACAGAGAACACAAACAATTCCAGGTCTCCCCATCAGTATGGATGCATTTCCTCTACCCCAGATGCCCATCTATCATCTATCAATGTCCCATACAATCTCATTAGCCAGCTTATTCAAATTAAACTTACCCATTTGAGATGTATCTTTGGGGACAAATATTCCTGAACGACTAATAAAATCTGGGTAGCGTCTAAACTGCCAAGTGGCTAGGACAGTACAGAATATAGTATCTCTATCTGATAACATATTATCAAAAGAATTAATAATCTGTATGAAAACTGGAGCAAATCACTGGGGCGTCAAAACAAACAGTAAAAGACTAAGGTTAAATTCTGTTCCGTTATGCACACATTCATGATTATTGGCTTTCTCTCCAAGAGCAAAAGCGAACAGGGCCTAAACATAGATCAAAAATGAGAGCAGAATGAGGAAAGCCCCCTCTGGTACCTCTCCAAAATGAAAGGAAATCAGGTAACGCACACACTGTGGCTAGCTTTGCCTCTTGAGGTTGGATATTCTTGACCCATTTCAGAAATTACCTCATTTTATGGAAATTTCCTTCCAGTAAATTTCTTCTGCTCTCAGGAGTAACATAAGCTGACTCGGCCATCCAGAAGCAAATGTAGGTTTTCCTTCTAACCACTGCATCTTCTTTCAAATGATGTATGATGATGTAAGCTGCTTTGAGTTCTTCAGAAAAAAATTGTGGGAGAGCAGTATAATGGTACTGCTTTTATATTATTATATTATAATAAGGGCGGCTTATTTTATATTGTTTGTTTGTATTTTATTCTAATGTTTACATTTTTAATTATAATTATTTAATTTATTGTTGTAAGCCGCCCCGAGGCTTCGGCGAATGGGGCGGCATAAAAATGTTTTAATAAATAAATAAATAAAATAATAAATGAATGAATGAATGGAGTCCAACTCTTGGAAAAGGCCAAACTCAGCTGAGATGACATAGCAACCTCTGCAGAAGAAGAAAAGAAACATGATTTCTGGGAAAGCTTGACTCATATTCTTTGATCCGCATAGTAAGAATCCTTATTGGGTTTGGCATTCAAAAGATCCAATTTGGTATTCAGCATTTAAAGGCTGTTGACTTGAATAACACAACAAGGCTTTCATCTTGACATGCACGGATTACTTGGATAGCCATGGGAAGAAAGAGTCACTTTGGGTTTGCACTTCACTGGCTGCCTAAAATTAATGAATACATGCATATTCAAAGCGTGAGACAGGTAAATGTCAGAATGACAGGAAGGCAGTCTCTGGCGGCCCCAGCAAAGCCTGCCATGAAACCATGGATCACAGTTCTCTGCAAGTTAATTCAGGCTATTGGAAATCTGACA
This sequence comes from Varanus komodoensis, assembly GCF_004798865.1. Taxonomy (NCBI): domain Eukaryota; kingdom Metazoa; phylum Chordata; class Lepidosauria; order Squamata; family Varanidae; genus Varanus; species Varanus komodoensis. Next base: position 67,255,147 of record NW_025335568.1, on the reverse strand, counting down.
GGATGACCAGCTACACATCAGGATACTTTTGTGCCAACCACCTGCTTGATAGCATCTTACTAAACTCTGTTTGGCAAAGCGCCCAGAAGATCTAGTTTGCGGAGAGGAGATCATGAAAGCCATGAATCTGATGAAAATCAGAGTGCTGTGTAAAAGCTCCCATTTCCAGAGATAAGAACAACACCGTGTTCTGGCTTCATGTCTTTTAATGTTTTTATGATATTTTAAATTAATTTTTAATTCTTGGTTATGTTTTGATCCATTGTATTTTATTGCTTTTATAGTTCATTGTAAACTGCCCAGAGTGCTTTGGCTATGAGCAGTATAGAAATTTAATAATAATTATTATTATAATAATGATAATGATATTACTTATGTATGTATTTAGTTAAAGCTTTTATAGACCATCTCATTACTAGCATCTCGGGACAGTTTATAGCAAGCACAGATAAAAATCACAGTATTTATTTATTTATTCCATTTTATACTACCCAGTGGCCAAAGCTCCATGTGTGGTTAATGAATTTAAAACAGTAAGTTTTTAACAATAACAAGCATTAAAATGATAAGACGACGGCAGTTGCAACAAAATCGACATAACAGAATTTAGTAGTGGTGAATGATAAAATACAACATAAAACATAATGTTAAAAGCTTAACTGTAAAAATACTGGGAGAATAAACAGTTTTCATCTGGTGCTATAAAGAATAAAGAGGAGGCACCAGGCGCAACCTCTTGGAGAAGCTCCTTCCAACGGTTGGGGTGCCACTACAAGAAGGCCCTTCTCCTGGTGGCCGCCCTCCTTCCTTCCGTTGGAGGGCGCTCCCATAGAAGGAGCCCTGCCAAAGACCTTAGCGTCCAGGTAGATAAATATGGACCAGGCATTCCTTCGTATTGCTAATATCTGAAGCTATGCAGGTCCACATGGCCATGTGCATTAAGTATCACGGATTCTGAGAGAGACCTTTTTCTAGGTTGCTTGCCGTAGGCATGACTTGCAATGAGCTTTTTGTCAAGATGCTCAGGACTTGCTTTCAAAGGATAGGAGCTGTTCACAGGCCGCTTCGTGGATGGCGTGCGCAACACGGCGTTGAGCATGGGCTAAGGCAAACAGGGTCAATTGGGTGACCTTAATCAAGCCTTCGTGACTTCAAATAGGGTTGCTATGAGGATAAACTGGAGCCGCCTCTGTGTGTCTTGTCCCGAGGAAGCTGGAGAAAGTTTACTCACGCCAATGGCAGAAATAAATGGATGGCATCGCTCAGGAGCTGGCCAAAATTAGGCACATCTGAGTTCCATTCCATTTTGGGGGCAGCATTAGATTTATGGTGAAATTACTAAGCTGTCAAAGGGCTTAATTTGGCTGGATTTGTGTAAACAGGCATTAAAGGGTCTCCCCCTTTCAATAATGGGTGAGGGGAGAAGAAATGCAAACTGAAAGTCAATATCATCTTCTAAAGTGATAGCTGGAATTTCAACTTTGTAATGTGTAAACCAGAAAAGTATTTGCAGAGATTAGCAGGGCAAAGGGAGGGCGAGGGGAGGGGAGGGGCAGGAGGGGACGAGACAAGATGGGACAAGTTGGAAGGGGACTATAAGGCCATCCAGACCAACCTCCTCCTCCACTTCCACATGACTTTAGACTGAATATTGCAGCTTTATATTGCAAAAGTTATATGAAATGTCTCTGGCCATTTCAGTATCCACCATGATCTCCTTGACAGTATCGTTTAGTGCAAAAACATGCATGGATGTGAAGTTCCAAAGATTTCCTGCCTACCACGTTGCCTGTTGGTGCTGTTCCTCTTCTTCAGGAGCACCACAACGGATCTAAATGCAGAACCAGGCCCTGGTGGTTTGGAGGATAAGACATGATTCAAGAAGTAAAGGGTGTCTCTCAGGCTCCAGACATCCATCCCAAGCAGCAGCACTGAAGAACCCACGTCATGGACCAGCACCTTCTGAACATTCCAACCACGTGTCCTCAGAGGAAGGCACTCTTGAGATAACAGGGGATGCTAACATGCCCTCCCATTTTAAGAGCCAAAGCCACGATCATTGTGGAGGAATGAATCACCAGGCTCCTACCTAAGTCTTAGGGAAACAGGCAGACGACCCTCTTGGAGCTTTCTATGGTGCTGATCTCTTCCTCCTCTACTGCTTCCCTTTGAAACGGGACAGACCATGATCTGTGCTAGAGCCGAGGCACTGCAGGACTTCACAGCCCAAGCTACAGTGATGCTCAGCCATGGGGCTCTCGCATCATGTCTGAAGGTGAGCAGGGCATCCAGAGACCCCATGAGCTGAAATGGTACATCACGGAGGAGGAAATCTCACGTATTCCCACCACATTTAAAGTCAGTGCTCCAAATGTTACCCACCTTGCTTTTTCCTTTGAAGAGCAGTTGAACCAGTGATGCAACAGGAAGGGAAGGAACCTTGGGGTCATGGTGGCCAATTCAATGAAAATGTCAACTCAACACATGGCTGCTGTGAAACAGACAAAGCCCATGTCAGGTATAATAAGGAAAATGAAACTGTCAGGATCATACTTCCATTGTACGAATCTATGTTGCTACTGCACTTGTAAGACTGCGTACAGTTCTGATCACTGTGACTAAGGAATGATATTGTAGAGTTGGGAAAAAGTGCAGGGGAAGGTGAAGAGAACGATCAAGGAGCTGGTGCAAATCCCCCGGGAGAAAAGCTTACAACTGCTGAGATCGTTCAGCCTGGGAAAAAAGCAAACTAGCAGAGACATGATGGAGGATTATAATGTACAGAATTATGCATGGTGCAGAGTAAGGAGAACAGTGAATATTCTTCTCCCTCTCCCATGATACTAGAACGCAGGGTTATCCCATGAAACTGGCTGCTGCGAGGTTTGGGAGGATAAAAGGAAAGGCTGCACACACTGCATAGTTAAACTGTGGAATTCACTTGCGTGAGCCGTAACGATGGCCACCCATTTGGATGGCTTCGAAAGGGGATTGAGGAGAAGTATACCAAGGTCTACTAGTCTTGGTGGCAACATGCTGCTCTCAGAAGCAGAGGCAGGGTGGCCATTTGCACTGGGGAACGTGGGCAAGAGGGTTCTGCTTGCGGGATCCAGTGGGCAGCCGGGTGGTAACTATGTGAACAGAACACCGGACCACATGGACCACTGGTCTGATCTAACACAGGGCCAGTCTGAACAGTTGCCTTGACAATGTGAAATCCAGCAGCCTGTGGCAAAATGTTCTACCATTGCTAAGGTGGCAGCAACGCATTTCTTGCTCTGCGAGGGAACCTACGTACAAAGTCAAACAGGAGAAGATGGAAAACCTGGTGCTACACGACTCACTCGCTCAGCCCTGCCTGAAAATGCTGCTTGCAACGGACCTCCTTGTATAAGCAAGCCTTTATTGTTATTGATATTGCAGACGGGATATTGCATCCTCTGATGGAGAAGCGATTGCAAGGGACTTGGGGACTCACAGGTATGCACTGATTCAAGACAGCAGAGGACCAGAATGCCTTTTCTTACCTCATCCAAAAGTAAGACATGATAAGATGCAAACATACATCATGCTGAGAATATCAACTACCACTGCCCATATTAACGGCACGTTCGAAACCAAAGGCAGAGGGTAGTTTTTCATACATGACAAGATGGTGAGAAATTGGAATGCAGGGAGAGATTTTTCTGGGGATGCATTTGAATTATACAGCCTTGCAAAAGCGTGTTCAGTCTGGGGGAACAGTAACCCCATGGTGCGCAAGTCTGGATTACTGTGGTTCCAGTATCACCCACAGGGCCCATCCCAGGAAGTGACATGGAGAGCATTGCGACCTTATGACGTCCTTGGCGATTGAGCGGTGGGGTTCTGCGGGGGCAGCCTGTCCCCACTGTTGCTCGATATGCAAAGGAAGGTGCTGGGAGGGGTGATCAGAGGATACTGAGGGACAGCGCACAACTCTCTCTCCCTGTCACAGCTGCATCAACCGGGCAGAGAGATGGGCTGGGTGAGGGTCAATAAACTGAATCCAGGAAAGGCAGAAGTCCTGTGGGGGAACAGTTCCTGAGTCCACGTTTACTGCCTGATCTGGATAGACCACACTCGCCCCAACAGGTCAGGTTTGAAATCCGCGGGTCCTCTTAGATCCATCCCAGTTGCTGCGGCCCCAAGCAACTGCAGCAGCTTGGTGTGCCTTTCCCCATGTTTTCTTCTGCCAACTATGGGGTCTCTTGGACAGGAACAGTCTGTCCTGAGGGACGCGGTGCTGGCAAACTCAAGACCGGCTTGCTGCAGAGCGCTGCGTGAAGGGTGGGGCTGCCCTGAAGGCTATTCCAGAAGCTTCCGCACTGTTCTGCACAGTCACAAAGTGTCTCCAATTCCTCCCACATTCATCTACAGATACTAATGTGATTGCCTGAGGGCCCCTCCAGGAGCCCTCTCCAGGTGGCTGACTGCAAGAGGGAAGGCCTGTCCCATGTGCCTTGCGTTTTATGGCATGCTCTTTTCCACAGGCTCACGCTGCTCTTTCGGGCGCTCGCGAATGCCCTTTTATTCTCCCAGGCAAGTTAAGAACTGCCTTGAGGTCCCTTTTCTGTTACTCTGTTTTTCAAAATGCCCAAACAACTTTAGCTGTTGGACAGTAGAGAAATTAATTAAGCAATTAATTAAGTAAGCAAGTAAGCAAGCAAGCAATTAAAGTATGTGCACAGGTACTGTAAGCTGTTCTCTGTTTCCTCCCTTGTTGAATTTAGCGGGCTTTCCTTTTTGTGTTCTTCCCACCCTTGCAGCTAACGAACATGAAGAATTCATCTCTCCCAAGATAAATGAGAACAAGATCTATGGGATCACGATTTTAAAATGCCTCACATGTGAGATCATTCGGCTGCACAGCAAGAGATAACCAGGCCCGTTCCGAGAAGATACGAAGAATTCGGAGGAGGAGGATGTCACAGGCAGGGCAGAGAAGTAAATCTGTATCAGTTATATATGATCATTGCCACAAGAAAGCTGTAAACCTTCATTATCAGGCCTGTTTGTTCAAAGACTAAACCGATTTTTTAAAATGGTCAGTGATAAAGATAATGAACAGATTCGGTATCTCTCCCCCTCCACACGCTACCCCCCTACCACCGCGAAAAGTAGGAATTACAGAGGGGGAGATGCTATTAAAGTGCTTCTCGGTGTTGCAGCATCGCGCAGCTCTTGTGCTTTGATGCATGATGCCTCATTACAGCACAAACACGAGGGCCCGAGGGTCACATCACTGGGAAACAGTTCTATTCTTATTTCTGCTGAAGGCGTTCATGTCTCATTGGTGGTTCCAGCCCTTCCTGTCAAGTCATGTCCGGACGGGAGTGTCGGTTCTGCTGTTCCAACCCACAGGGTTCTATCCTGTCTCCTATCCTGGAGAGGTTCCCTCTCCACATGGATGGAGCACCTATATGAAACTACATGCCATCCACATGCTGATGACTTTCAGCTTTATTGTCCTTTGTTAGTTGACTCCAAGGCAGCAGTCAAGGCCCTAGAACAGGGCCTAAATTTAGTACTGGGCTGCATGAGGTCAGCTACATTCATTTGGCCCAGGGTATGGTCTGAAGGCATCTGCCATGTTGAAGCTAAGGAGGTCTGGGATGAGCTTGAGCTTGAAGGGGAGACCACCTGGGAACCACATGCAGCTCCCTTGAGTTCCACAATGGAAGACGGGTGGGATATAAATATAATAAATAAATAAGGCTCAGCCATAGTGGGAGAAAAAAGATAGTGGATTAGACAGACCCTTTAGGTTAAGGTTCGACCAATCAGTTTATATTATTTTTCCGTGTGGTCATCAGTAAGCCATTGCAAATGTTTCTATATTGATTTGAACATTTAAAAAAAAGTCTGTGGAAAACTAGTGTTTGCAAAGGAACAGAACTGCCCTTCATTTTTCACATGTAATTGGTGGCAGGATATTACAAAAATAAGACATATGTGTATGTATGTGTGTATGCACATTCATGCTCGAACATGCTAGTCTAAAGAAGTTCAGAGGAACAGAGGGAAAAAGATAGTTTTGTGGGGATGAACTCCTGATTGGAGAGGGGGTTGGGGGGAACACATTTTAGGAGATAAAAACCTGAGACAAAGAGAGAGAGATGGAAGCAAGCAAGGAGGAAAGGAAGACCAGAAACATGGAAGAAAGAAAGAGTCAGAGATATCTGAACCAGAAAAACTGGGAACTATGACATTAAGCGCCTTGGATAAAAATAGGGACAGAGTCTAGTGAGATTAACTGAATGTGTTAATCCCCACTTATTTTCTTACTCAGTTGTGCATACATATCTGTGTCTGTGTGCATGCAAGTGAGTCCATTCAGTTATTAAAACATTTTTCCTACTGTCTTTTTTCTTGCTAAATTAAATGTTTGCATTTAAAATGTTGTGGTCATTTTTGGAGGTAACCACACCTTGTCTAATAATCAGCCAACACCACCTGGACCTAAAGAGTTTGAGGCTGGTCTGGTGAGGGTGGCCAGGCAAATAAAGGCTTTCACCTTGTGGTGGTGGAGAGAGGGGGCCATTTTCCCTTCCACTACAGAGAAGTATATTGTCCAGGACCGCATGATTTAGAGATGTAGAAACAGAGCGGGTCAGAAGGGGCCTCCTGGGCCATCCAGTCTGACCCCCAGCTCCAGCTGGCTCCACTCATGACATGCCAACTAACACATCTTGTCTCATAAAATATGCATTCCTAAATATATTTTGATACTGCTTTGAAGCTGAGTCCCAAGAACTCAGGAAAACTCAGGAATGGAAGAAGCTGGTAGCTAACAATTCCCTATCTGCGATTTAGTCTGGGTTGTAAGGGTCAGACCAGTTCATAGCTGAATTCACAAAGGTTTACATAATTCTATGTAGGCTCAGTCACCTAAGTGTCTCCTATGTTCTTAATGGGTAAATTCACCCATATTTCCACAAAATAATTATTTAAGACGAGTTGAGCAACCACAAATCAGGGGGGCACTGAACTATCAAAGCTTAAATTTTAACTTAACAGCCTTGCTGATCTTTCTCTTACTATAAATGAATACATTTCCCTTCCCTTCCTCTCCTTCTCCTTTTTTTGCTAATATACTGATCTTGACTGCAGTAGTAGCAGAATTAGGCCATTGCTGTACTCCACCACCCCCAGTGAAAATTGCATTTCAAAAGATGAAAATAAGCATTATGTAAAACTGTAGTCAGCCGAATGTTAATGCTCCCAGGTTAATATTATTCTATCCCATAATTTTCAGTGAGGAAATTAGGAAGGGTGATGATATTCAGCAGGAAAAGCAAGATTCAATCAGATCCCAACTGTTATGACAGGGCCGTCATAACTCAGGCTCTGTAGACAGCATTTTTAAAACATCACCTTGGAGTTACAATTTAGAAAGGGAATGGGGATTCCTGCTCGTTTCTTAATGGGAGGAGGAACCCCTGCTTACGTTACGCCAAGTCAGAATTCGGGAGGAAAGGAAGGATGTAAAACCAGCTTCAGAGACATCAGCTCAACAAGATCATTGCTTTGCTATGACCTGATCTCTTCTGATCAGCATTAGGGCAAATTTGAAGAAAAGTCCAGTGGCAATTCAGGAAATGGGTACAAGGTCCAACACAGAAGTATCGGTCCAACAGGACTATTAAAGGTGAGTTCCAAGAAGCAGAGCCAAGCAACAGTCATGGAGCAAGGTTAGAAAAACAAGGGTGCAAGGCGTTAGATGTGGTAATAAGATGCTGTTTCCAGCAACTCCTGTTTTCCAAATGAGAACCCGTTTGAAGGATGCAGGACTCTGCTCAATGATAGGAAAGGCTGGTCTCTCCTAACATGGAACCCTTTGCTCTCTGGGAGGCTTCATCAGCTGTTTTAGTCTGCTTCATAAGGGTAAATCATAGTAATGTATAACCCTGATTTACTATCAGCACAGGAAGTGGCTTGACCCAGACCACAGCAGTAATGCAGCATGGTCATTTTTGACCCTGAATTTGACTGCCTTCTTGGGACATCCCTTTGAGCACCCATGTGTACTGCTTCAGCTGTGGACCATGCAACTCACAGTTCAAGGTTGTCTCTCACACGACCGTCCACACCAACCACCCCAACTATTCCAAAGCAGACACACTCATGAGAATAGAATAGGCGAGGGACGGATGCCGGAGCGACTACCAGCAAGGCCATGCTGGTCCAGATGTTTGGCAGTCTCCTCACCACTCGCTGCTCTGAGTGGACATTTTCGGGGACCCTTGTGCCATGGTGCCTTGGGATGTGGCCCTGAGATCCACATTTAGCTCACCAGGCCCTTTGCCCATCTGACGTAATACTGTCCATTCTGATGGGGAAAAGTCCCAGCATCTTGGGCAGGGGTCTTCTCCACCAGCTGCAGGCAACACCAGGGTCCCCCCATTAAGCAACCATCCAGCGAGCAATGGACAGATCCAGAGATCCAGAGAGCATCCCTATTTACACTGAAAAACAGGGAAATGTGGCGAGACTTGATTTATGCACGAGGTGTGCAGCTCACATTTTGTGGCAACATGGCTAAAAGCTGAGCTACGGATCTGGAAGCTGAGTTAGGGATGTCAGCTGCACCCATGAACGCCCTCGGGGGCCCCGGGCAATCCAGTCCATCTCGGCCTCAGCCGCTCAACTTTTATTTATTTATTTATTAAAACATTTTTATGCCGCCCCATTCGCCGAAGCCTCAGGGCGGCTTACAACAATAAATTAGATCCACATAAATAAAAATTAAAATATATACATTAGAATAAAAAATATATATACAATATAAAATAAGCCACCCTGGCCAAGCTTCCCCTAATCTACCACGTGGGGCGAATTATGCTGACCTTCCTCACAGAGCCACCAGTTACATGAAGTGCTTCGAACAAAACTTGCTAAGTATTACTGTTAAAAGAAGGGTTTATTTCATAGCATTCCGGTTGATTCATCCCATTCAATAATAGAATGGAAATCCCCTCACGGTGGAGCCCGGATAGACTTGTGAGGGTTGGGGCAGGGCCAAACCTAAACCTTTGCATACTGAGAATGTGTTTAGTCCTCAGATTTTTGCTGCTTTATATTCCACAGCACTGGGTTATGCAGCTTGTGCTGGACAGGACTGGTTTAGTCTTCCATCTCCATAGCTTTTTGACATTTTAAATCACCCTAAGCTTACATGTTAACTCTGCACTGCAGGCAGACTTTGCTACTGGATGTAATTTAGTTTGTTATTACTGCTGGTTAAAGTTAACAATGCCTTACTAATAAGCCCTGTAAAAATAATCCACATAAAACATTCGTTTGGTTGTAAATGTGATTATCTTTATTAGTTCTGCTACTTAGGTTTTATAGCAACAAATTCACCTTGCAAGGGAACTCACATGTCCATGAAATGCATAGAACAGCAAAAACAGGCAAAACATTTCTCCGAAATGCTTTTGGCAATAAAATAACCTGCCATCTTCACAGATGTTACATGTTATTCTAGGAATCACTCTGCCATTTCTCTTATTCCCCAGTTTTCTGGCTTTCTGCAGAATCGATCAAATGTCCCAGTACTATTCAGGAGTAAATACCTTGTTCTGTGGTCCATTCTTTTGTACATATGACGGGGATTGCTTAGCAACCAACCCAAGAATGACAGGCTGCAACTGTATATGCTCAGAGTAGGTAACAAAGTGTGAATGCTAGATTATTCTGGATCATAAATAATGCCAGCCTGATCATGGTTTTCTCCTGTTTTCAGAGCCCCATCCAGTGCTAAGTGATTCACTGAAACACCTGGAGGAAACAAGAAGAATTGATGGTGTATCGCCTGCCACAGTGAAAGGAACAGGAGTCCAAAAGAGGGACAAAGGCATGTCAGGACGGGGGGAAGGATGAATGGGAGAGTTTTGCATACACGGATGTGAGGATGATACATTGATGGGGACAGCACAAGAGCCAAGGAAGAGTCAGACTGGGAGATGAAGCAAAATCACTGCAAAATGAGGGGAGTACCAACGGGGACAAGCTGATGCGGTTGAAGAAGATCAAATTAAGGCAGTAGTTCTCAGCCCAATTTAAAGTGCTTGCATTGGCATATAAAACCCTAAAGGGCTAGCGACCAGGTTACTTGAAGGAAGACCTTCTCCCCTACGCTCCTGCCCATCCACTGAGATCTGGCTTAGAGGCCCTTCTCAAAGAGTCAACTCCCAAAGAGGTGAGGGGGCTGGCAAATGGAAGAGGGGGCTTTTCAGTGGTTGTGCAATAGGCTTTCCAGAGAAGTATGCCTGGCACTGTTATCATTGTTCCCAGCTCCAGTCAAAGACTGTCCTATTTTCCAAGTATGTTCAAGTTTTAATACGTAATATTGAATTAATGGTATATTTTTAGGAAACCATTTTGATGATAGTTTTGTTACTACCATGCATGAGTATTTTTAATTCAGTGATGTATATAGTTACGGTAATTGTATTGTTATATTCATTTTATGTTTTTATTATTGTTTTTTCTTATTATACTGTATGCTGCCTAGATAGCCCTAAAGGGCTATGGAAGTGATTTATAAATCCAATAAATAAATAAACAGATTCTAAGAATGCTTTCATGGGAGTAGGATCCACTGTAAACAGTAGGTCTACATACATTTCTCCAGTCAGTTTTGCATCTCTCTCTCTCTCTCTCTCTCTCTCTCTCTCTCTCTCTCTCTCTCTCTCTCTCTCTCTCTCTCTC
>NW_025335568.1:67117474-67244313 GCF_004798865.1 Varanus komodoensis | reverse complement strand
TTTTCTTCCCCCCCCCCCCCTCCCCCCCCCCTCCCCCCTCCTCCCCCTCTCCCCCCCCCTCCCCCCCCCCCCCCCCCCCCCCATCTATCCATCCATCTCCACACACGGCATCCTGAAATGCACCAGATTTTCTCCTGATTGTTTGTTTTCTACTGTGTCTTTCCACTAAAAATAGTGTTTGGTGTTGTGATACTAAAGAAGAAGCCCATCATTAAAGTGCCAAGCACATGTTAAAGACACAACATTAAAAAAGAAACAAGAAATTGACAAAGCTCGCCAGTTTAAATTAAGTTTAGCAAATGAGACAAATTAAAACCTGCCTGAATTTTAAAAAAGTCTTTCCCTGCTGGTGGAAGTTCAAGAAAGGTGGAACCCACTTTAACACAGCTTGTATTTCCATCCCCAAATCTGGGTCCAAGGAAGTAGACCCCACACTGACTGTGGCCTGTTCTGAAAGACACCGGCAGCAAAACTGGGTTTGCAACTATAGCAGATCCTCTGTGTTGAAGACATTTTGGACCGTTTCAAAATGTGTGTTTGTCTCATCTGCACAGCACAGTTCCAGTGCTACACTTCATCTAAACCAAGGTCAACACCTACTAACATGAAGCGACAAAAAGTTATAAGGCGTGCTTTGTAAGGATCGGCAAAGATCTCAGCAAAGTCAGACCTCTGCACCTGCAAGTTATGAGAATTATGTGAGGTCACTTCAGACCATGCAGTTCAGGAGGCAGAAAACTGGGCATGTTTCAAACACCTCTTGAAAATTCACCTGCTCACACACACTTTCCCTGGTCCATACCAAAAAAATAAAAATCATTTTTACTGATCCTGTACTATTCTGCAGTTTCATAATTGAAATTTCATTGTTTAAAAAATTTATTTCCAATGTGATTCTAATGGTGATTTTAACATGCATTTCAAAATGCATTCAGAAAGGGGCTTTCTTAATATTTAAGGGTATAGTAAGAATACTATAGGATCAGGTCTGCAGGGTAAGCCATATGAAGAGAGACTGGACAGATCTGCACAGACTACAGAAGTGGGCAGGAGACAACAGGATGGCGTTCAATGTGGATAAGCGCAAGGCCTTGCACTTGGGTGCCATACGTACAGGTTAGGGGACAAGTGGCTAGAGAGCAGCCCTTGTGAAAGGGATCCTGAGGTGCTGGTCAACCGCAGGCTACACATGAGTCAGCTGTGTGACACAGGAGTCAAGAGGGCGAATGCCACCCTTGGTTGCATAGCCAGAAGTGTGGCTTCTAGATCGAGAGAGGGATTACTGCCAGTCTATATGATTCTGGTGCGCCCGCAACTGGAGTATTGTGTTCAGTTCTGGGGCCCTCGTTACAAGAGGGACATAGCAAGGTTGGAATCAGTGCAGCAAAGGGCCGCTAGGATGGTGGCTGGTTTGCAGGGAAAGCCGTATGAGGAGAGACTGAGGGAGCTGGGTCTTTTCTCTGGGTCTCTTCCTCCTTGAGAGGAGGAGACTCAGAGGGGACCTGTTTGCAACATACAGGTATGTGAGGGGGTGCCACACAAAGGTGGGTCATGACCCTTTTTCCCTTGCAGAGGAGGGCAGGATGCGTTCCAATGGAGCCAAGCTGAGGGAACCAGGGTTCAGTTTGGATGCCAGGAAGTACTTCCTGATAGATAAGACCCCGAGGGAATGGAATGGGCTTCCACGGGAGGCGGTTGAGGCCCCATTGGTGAGGGTGTTCAAGGATAGGCTAGACATGCACCTGGTAGGCATGTCATGAGTGAAGCCAGCTGGAGCCGGGGGTCAGACTAGATGGCCTGGGGGGGACCCTTCTGACTCGCTCTGTTTCTGTTTCTAAGTCAGGGATGACTCACTGGCACACAGCAGCATTCAGAGGGAACCCCACTGGAGGAGTCTGTCCTGCGCAGTCTCCACTGGCCTCATATAGGTGGAGACTAATTCCAGCGCTTGTCTCCTCAGTACAATTTGCAGCATCCCTGAATTCTCGGCTCCTTCTCTAACATGAAGAGATGCGCTGATGCAAAGCTGGAGCCAGGGTCAGACTAGATGCCCTGGGAGACCCCTTCTGACTCGCTCTGTTTCTCTGTTTCTAATACAGGCAAATTGTTGCTTAAAAGCAGTTTACTTTTGACCAGAAATTACCCCTTTCATACCACCTGGAACTGAAGGAAGATCTAAAGAAAATCTGCAATCTGAAGTCATATATTTCTGAGTATGTGATGTGATCCACAGGCGGCAGGAGCAGCAACTGCTTTTCAGCAATGTGAGCCTTTTCAAAGTGCTCATGAAAAATCTGTATATGGAAATATTTGGATGAGCACAATTTATGCAATGGGGGAAGGAAGCATACCTTTTAAAAAATCATACACTTGATGCATGCATTCGTAAAAGTGCATGAAAAAAGTCATACTTCTGCATGAAAAGGAGAAAAAAGTTCACAACTGGGTACATATCAGAATGTGCGTTGAGGTGGAAGCCAAAGGACTTCGATGAGCAAGAGTTTTGCTGACTTGTGCATTCTTAAGCACTAGCAGCCACGCTTGCATTAGTTCATTTCCCCAGAACTAGAAATCTCCAGATCCAATCTGAATTTTCAATATGGTGTCATTTGCTGGCGTAACTATAAAAGTAACCTGCTCAAATGCATTCAATAGACACAAGAAAGGCACTCAGTTTTGTTTCCAGCAGATTTCTCCCATATAGCCATTACAGTGCAGTAAGTGGTCCTTTTTTAAAAAAGGGTGCATTTTAATCCCCATATTAAATCTAAATTAAATGCTTTAAAATGTGCTTAGATTGCTACAATCTTCCCTATTAAGGGCTAGATGAAAGAAATGCTTGAAAAAAAGAGTCAGGAGAAAGTCTTTAAAGGTCTTTTTCATACAAAGTGGAAGCATTAATTCCCTATTGACATTCACTGTATACATCCAGGGCTTTTATTGTTTCTATTACAGACATAAAATGACTGAGTAAACTCAGCCGGATCTGGGAGCAACTGCAGCCTTCCGGCAACTGTGGCGAAGAGGAGTAGAACTGTGAGGCGGACAGGTACCCAGACCTGAAGCACAGGATCAGGCCCTGAGGCGTTAAACGAGGGCCCAGAGCGTATTCCGCGACATTTCAGGTGACGGTTCAAATGCAGGTTGGGTGAAAACATCCCATATCAGCTGGCTGTGCATGAAGAAGTATTTTCTTTGGCTTTGTTGAAGCTGATCCTGGTGGTATCAGGCACAACAGCTTGCGCTGTTACAGAAAGGGAAGGCCAGTGCCTTGCAGATGGTTTGGAATACAGTCCCCTTAATCCCTGACCAGGACACTGAAGCAGGGAAAGTTGAAGGCAGAGGAAGAGGAAGGCCAGCTGTGAGATGGACCGACTCCGTAAAGGAGCCACTGTCTGAGTTGACAAGAGCTGAGCAAGGCTGCCAAGGACAGGCTGTTTTGGAGGGCACCCATCCACAGGCCACAGAGAGTCGGGGATGACTTGATGGCATGGCAACCTCTGCTTGTTCTGGCAAGGGCTGCTGGGAGTTGTAGTCCAAAATATCTGCAGGACATCAGGTTGACTAGCCCTGATACATATGTTAAGACTAGACATTTTGCATTTCAGTATTGAAACACTATCTGCCTGAGAGCCTAGAGAAGCAGGCCTCAGTTGTGCAGGGTTACACAGGCAAACTGATCTGAAAGAAGAGATGTTTCTATATCCATGTGCCCCACCCCCTGTCCCCTGCTCACTGTCTCTGTCGCCATCAGCAGCCATTTCAGTGATGAAAAGTAAAACATTCTGCTAGTGCTGTGAAAAGTTCTTCCATCCATATTCCGTTTTTTTCCCTTGTATGTCATGTCTGCAGGCTCAGATCCTTGCTTAAGTGAATGCGTGGAAGCCTCTCTAGAAATGTGTTAGGCTGACAAGAATCTTGAAAAGCCTTTTTATAAATAGGTTAAGGAGTTAAAAACATCTAATGCTTTCTTTGTGCAAAGAATCTCCAACACACACTATTGATTCCGCTGCCCATTTTTCTGCAACTGCTGCATTGTATTAGTTTCATGTCTTTTGCATTTGATTAATTCTCAGGAACTGTTCAGACGGCTTCTGCTATGGGGCAGCGCAGAAATGAAAGCGGACAAATGCATCCATTCCATGCTTTTGCATTCACAGGACCATTTTCCCCCAATGCACACCTCAGTTTAACATCTCCTTGGCAGGGAGAGGCATCGTGGTCACCTTTGCACCGGAAGTAAGCATTTCTACTGAATGGGGCTCAGAGCAGAAGGGCGAATAGTTCAGTTCAGCCTTTCTAACAATTTACCAGAACTCACCGAGTTCTCCATATCCTGGAGAGACAGGGCTTGTGACTGTTAAATTGTGAATGTGCCGCAAACAATCCAACCAATGCGCTCTCCCTTGTGGTGCATGCTGAGTGAAGTCAGCTGCTTTCTTTGCTCAAGGAGGATGCTGAATGTAGCCCTGCAGGTCTGAGGATGGGTTAAGGAGAAGGGAAGCTCTGGTGGAATTGTCATGCAGGAAAAGAATGCGTGCTACGAAAGATCGAATATCTCCAAATCGGCAGCTGGGTGCATCAAATTTTAATGGCCTTGGGAAAGTCTACGGGGCTCCTCTATGATTAACCAGCACTTGAGTTTCCAGGATCATTTGCACTATGCAATGGTGCAATAAAGCAACCGCAGAATCCCTTCTAGCCTTTCTTTTAAAATTCAGATTGCTGTCACATTTTCATCATGTTTATGCCTTAATTAAATAATGCAAAACTTCACCTTATCTTACTACAAAAATGTTATATCTGCCTGACAGAACCCATTTATCTTAAGCTCCAGGGGGATTCAGCAACAAGTTAGCTGGTTTGTAGAAACAGGGCATTCTTTCCATAATGGGCCGCAGCAAAACTTTTTGGAAAAGCATACTAGGGAACTATAGTAAATGGAGTCTGAAATTCATTATTGCTGGGGAGGTTTTCTGCCTGATCCTCATATAACAGGCCTTAAGGAATGTCCTTCCACCACCTATTTTTAGATATGTTAGAACACGCGAGATTTTAAAATCATGTTCCATAGTGATCTGATGAACCCTGTTCCCTTCTTCTGGGAAATGCTTCCTCCCCTGCAAAAGAAGCATCGCTTTTAATGCTTCTTCTGCAGTGAGGAGAAGAATTCCAAGGAAAATTTTACTGTGGAATGGGGACACTACAGCTCCCCCGCCGTTCACCCTCGTCAACAAATGAGGCCGTTGGCAAGCCTTCTTCCTATTCTTTGCTTCCTCCCAGCTGCATTGGCTCGCTTGCAGCTGCTCCATCCAGGGCTTCGGCTCAGCGTCAGTTCCAGGGACGGTTCATCTGGTACGATCAAATGGCCATTCCAGGGAGCGCCACAGGCTGAAAATTGATGTGAAGAACCTCTGCTTCTGCCAGTACAGACCTGTTCAGACATTTTGCCTGGTGTGCCACTAAAATCATCAAGTTCTTTCAAGGAAAAAAACAGCTCAAAGAGACAAAAGAAGTGCCTGGCACCTACTTTGTATTCTTCCTGGCACCAGGTGAAGGCTCTTACATTCTCCCATCATTTTAACCATTTAACTTTTCAACTTCATTTTTAATATTGCCTTTTATTCTGCCCTGCTGCTATGCAATTATGCTGATTTGACTGCAATTGTGATGTGTGCTTGTTTATGTGTTCCACATTTTTATTTTTATTTTTTATTTTACATTTGCTAACCAGCCAGAGAGCCATAGGTATTGGGCAGTATAAAAATGAAATTCATAAATGCATCAATCAATATTCAAATATATATTACCAGGAAGCTATAGAAGAAAATACATTGTAGCATGTACTGAGCAGTACAATTCCAGTTTTGTATGGCTCTCCAGGTGAGAACACTGCACACAAACAGGTTGTTCATGGAATCCACAAGAGCGATCAAGAAAGAAACCCTGCAAGTTCCTCAAGGTGCCTTCCAGCTCCATAGAAGTCTTCCTCTCCCACAGAGATGCTGAAGAGGGATCCTCTTGCTGGATCGGGAACATTAGAACCATGTCTCAACCAATAAATCTCAGTCCACATGCTTTCCCCCTCCTGCGGAAACTCCCCTGCTGCTGCCTGGACTGAATATTTAGCCCCTCTCTTTTAGAGGATGCCTTCTAAACAGGTTCACTAGGAACAGACCTTCTCTCAAGGTCTTGAGACATTAGAAAGGCCCCCTTCCTGTTGCAATGGTGGGAGTTCTTGCTCACAGCGCTCTCCCCTGCTCGGGCAAAGGGACAGTTGCAGATGCTTCCCTGCCAGAGCTGACATTTCCTGAATCTGAGACTAGCATGTGCAGGTTCCGGGGTCCAAGATCTCCAAGGTGGTCAGCACAAACAAGGATTCGAGCCGATTTAGATTGAGCCAGTCTAGAGCCAATTAAAGGATGCTTTTTAATCTAATCCCAGTGTGTCCAGCAACACTTATAGTGCTATTATATGTCAGCTGCCCAAGCTGAATAAGTCTTTCTTGTGAGCAAACACTACATGCAAATATATCTTTTCTCAAAAACTTTATAGGATTATTGAATTGGAGAACATACAGAAAAAAGCAGCTAGCCTGATTGGAGGGTTGGAGGGGAGACTGTAATAACTGGGACAGTTCAGTTTAGAAAGAAGGTGCATAAGGGAGACATGATAGAGGTGTTCAAAATAAAGCATAATACTTGAACCTAGGGTAATCCCATAAAGTGGATCAGTGGAGATTTAGGACAGATAAAAGTCCTAGGACAGAGTCCTTCTTCACACGGCGTAGAGTTCTGCTATGGGATTCTCTGCCACAGGGAACGGTGATGGCCACCAAATTGGAGGACTTGTGATTGGACAGTTCATGAAGAGGAGGCTATCGGTGGCACTAGCCTTGCTGGCTATGGGCTGCCTCCTTCACCAGAGGTGGCCCGGCTACATACACCAGTTGCTGAGGAGATTGGGCAGGAGGAGGTCTTGCACCCATCCTGCTGGAGGGGTCCTGTGGACCGCTGGTTTGCCACCGTGTGTGCAGGCTGTCAAACTGGATGGGCCTTGGGTCTGATCCAAGATGCCCTCACTTACGTTCTTAAGATCTAAGAATCTGTAGTCCTTTAAATATTGTAATATTTGTGCAACATATTGTGCCTGCCTGCCCCTTGAGACCTGGAGCAGAGGTCCTTCTTCGGGAGCCCTCTTTGAAAGAGTTAAGAAGAGTGGCTACCCAGAGAAGGGCCTTCTCTGTGGTGGCACCCCAGCTGTGCAACAAGCCACCCAGAGAGTTTTTTTAGTAATGGGACAGCATACAAAGACCATAAATAAATAAATAAATAAATAAATAAATGCTCCTCGGAGAGGTGCACCTGGCACCGATACTTTATTCTTTTCAACACCAGGCCAAATTCTTTTTATTTTCCCATTATTTTAAGACTTTTTTAAATTTTCGTTGGGCTTTTTTCATAGATATTATGCTGTACCTTTGTTGCCGGACCGTCCTGAGATTCTTCTATATAGGACGGGGTACAAACGTTTTGAGTAAATAAATAACAAACAACACATTTGTTATTTGTGAAAACAGAGCTTTTAGCAAAGAAATGCTGTACGTCTCCATGATCTGCCTGCTCAGGTAGTTATATCCTGGGTCACTTCTGGAATGCCTGAAGCTTCTCAGCACTCAGAGTGCACTAGGAAGTCTATAGCAAGGGAACTTTTAAAGTCTCTGAACAGATAAAGTGTGTTTGAAAAAAGTCAAAGGAGTACAAACCTGTCTTGAAAAATCTCTTTAGCACTTCTTCTCATAAGACATTGGGGGATTTGGGTAGCTGGGAGTGAAAACAAGCAGAGGACAAAGAAAGGGTAATGGCAGATAAATGGGAAGTCTGAATTATGAATATTATTAACACAGGAGATGTTTCTATAACCAGCACCTGAAAATGAGGCAAAGTGTCTCAATGGAGTTCTGCTCTCTGCATAGTTAGCCAAGAGTAATTGACTGCCAACGGTACACGAGAGAGAGAGAGAGGAAACGGCATTCCATCAGCTGTAAACACATTTCATCAGCTGATAGGGCTTGTTTGTTTGGCACAAATTTGAACTCTGGAAACTTTTCAGAACTTATATTGTGCATTTTAATTCAAATAACCCAGTTCTTTGTACAAGCAGAGAGGGAAAGAGCTGCTAACTGCAGCCAAAAAGAAGTGATTATAGGAAATTGATATTATGCCAAATTGCTTTCCGTTTGTTCATATCGTCAGTGAGCTCTGGGTCGGTCACAGCAATGAGCAAAGAGCTGTGCGGAGCAGCTGGGGTCCCCATCACTCTGCTCTTTGGATGATCAGCTGGGCCACTCAAGGAAGCCTGGATGAGGACTGCAGTGGAGGACCACCTCCAGATCAGTTCTCCCGTAGGACAGAACCGTCAGGTCTGCTGCCACAGGAGCTCAGTCCTAGCTTGCATAGGATTGCAACTTAAATTACATCACACTGCCCTGATATAGATCACTGATATCTAAGAGAAATTAAGCACTGACAACTGAATGACAGCAGGAATGCAGGGTGGGGGTGCATTTTTAAAGTACGCGTTTTGCAAATGCACCACAAGCTTGTGCATGTGTGCTGTTTTCCTGGGGCGGGGGGATTATTTGTTAATATATGCATGTATTTATAGGCCACCTATAACTGCCGAGGCCTTCCTAGGTGGCTTACAATACATGAAAAATATTAACAATTCCTTATTCCAGGAAGCACTTCCTGACAGTTAGGAACCCAAGAGTATGGAATGAGGTTCCACGGGAGGTGGCTGAGGCCCCATCGCTGAGGGTGTTCAAAGATAGGCTCAACATGCACATGGTGGGCATGCCATGAGCAGAGCTGGCTGGAGCCGGGGGTCAGACTAGATGCCCTGGGAAGCCCCTTCTGATTCACTCTGTTTCTGTTTCTGTGTAACTAAGTAAAACATATTAAAAGCAATTAAAACACAATGAATTAAACCACCTATAAAAGCAACATAAAAAGGGCCATAACATTCAGGCAAACTATTAAAAAATTTCCTAAAAAGGTACATCTTCACCTGGCACTGAAAGGAAAATAAAGAGGGTGCCAGGTGAATTTTCCTAGGGAGGAAGCTCCAAAGAAAAATGAGATCCTGTTTGCATTCAGTGGAACATCTCTGGGAAGAGGAAGAGGAGGAAAGAAATTTTGTACACGTCTGGCTAAGTCTTTGGACCTATTCCATGTGGCTGTTCTGATGTTTGTATTAACTGATTCCACAATAGCCGGTGTCCTGTGTTGATGCAGAAGTAAGACTATGTTCTCAATGGGATTTTCTTGCTAGGATGTACATATAGGGCAGCGGCTTTGATGTGGAGTCCTGCCCATGGGGTTGGTGTGCAGATGCCAAGGCCCGTAGAAAAGCTTCCCTGATAGATATGTCACTGAAACTCTGTTTGCTCTGCTCAGAATTCCTCTGATGTTTCTCCCAGGCAGGAGGAAACAGAACAGCTAGGCAAATTTGCCTCAAATATTCTCTTTAGCAGAACTGTGATAGTAACTGTAGTTCTGGACCGTATATTATTAACTTTGCCTGCCACTTGGAGAATTTCTTCATTTCTTTCTTTAAAGATTTAAATCCAGCCTTTCAGTCAAATGATCTCCCTGGCAGCTTATGACCCATGAACAGCACCCAGGAAATGTGGATCCAATGGGAATATGGCTCCAAGCTTGTCTCTTTGTCATGAGAAGCATCCAGGAAAAATCTCTTCAGTTCTTTGATGCTGTCCTCAAAGGCAGGGAAATGGTGACTTTTGAATAGTTTATGCATTTATTTAACCTATATACTGCTAAATTGGCCTAAACCATCACTAAGCAGTTTACAATAAGATACAGTGATTCATATTCTGAAATCCACAGTCAGGTTTCTCCTGATTGTATTTATTTATTTAATGATCTAATGATTTATTTAATGCTATGCTATGCTATGCTATCTCATCTATTTTATTTTCTTTGTATTATTTGTTAGTTTTATTGTTATCATTGGTTTTATTTCAAATTATGGATTTTATTGTATTGCATTATTGTATTGGTTATGCTGTAAGCTGCCCAGAGATTCTTATGGCTAAGAATAAGAGATTCTTGTGGCATATAAATATTGTTGTGATATAAATTCTGATATATTGCCAGTTGTCCAGTAATAAATTCCATTATCTGTTACCTAGCATATATAGTTAAATACCGACTACTCTTGCATGTCCATTATTAAATTGGTTCACATAGGAAGTGCCATCTATCAAAGTCTCTCTCTCTCTCTCTCTCTTTCTCACACACACACACACACAAACTTTATGTTCACATGGGGTTCAACCCAGAGTCCCATGAATGAAAGTCCACTCACAAGGTGTTCCAGATGAAGAAGGAAAGAAGTTGACCCTCCCCACACGCACATTCACACACGCACACACTCCTTTCACTGACAGGTCCTCTGTACAGCCTGAAAAACAGCTCCAGAGGTTCAGGGAACCCTCCAGAATGTGGGAACTGGGTGAAGTGGGAACTGCAAGATTCACCTGCCCACCTTTTTCAAGGAGGTGCTTCCCCTCAGCTGGCTTTCAGTCTCTTCTGCAAGTGGATGGAGCCACCGTTTCATTTTGCAGAAGAAAAGCCCGGCTTCCCCTCCTTGTGAAATCAAGTACCAGTGAACGTCAGAGATATCAAAAGTTCAAGCATTCCAAAGAGATCAGAGAAGAAACTTCACACACACAATCAAATCAATGTCACTGGATAAAGACAGTGGTGCAATCTCCACCAACCCCCAGCAGCTGAAGAGTTGGAAGCCAACCTGGCGGGTTGGACCTGAAAAGTGGGTAGTTAAAGCCACAACACAGCATCCCTGGTTTTTGAATTGCATCCTCTTGGATCTCTTTATACAGATCCAACTGTGACTTCAGGGAAAGAAACAAGCCGTGTTATATACAGCATCAACATGGTGCTACTTTAACTTGGGGAAAGTCAGTTCTGATGGCACTTCTGGAAATCAAGAGTAGAGGATCAAGGAAGAACAGGTGGCTGAGCAGAAGTAGCAACATCGTATTAATTCACCTGGCAGAACCACTCCAAGAAGGAAGCCTGAACAAGGAATGAGGCAAGAAAACAAAAACAGTCATGTGGAAGCAATGGTGGGAAAACAACTTGAGAGTAGAACAGTATTATTCATATCTCGCTTTTTTAATGCGCAACTACAAGGATCAGGGGAAAGTTTCAAGATATTTATTGCACCACTGACTGTCAGAGATTAAGAGCTACAGAAGCGTGCCTTCTAAATTCAGAAAAACAGCTTGTGGCATTGTGAGTCCCATATACCCAGATTTCAATTAAAAATCATTAAGCTTTCCAGCAAGTCTGATTTATTTGCAAGGAGGAAAGCCATAGGGTAAACAATCAGGGGAAAACAATGCTCAGCAAGTATTCCAATGCAGATGACTGACATTAATAAACAATGTCCTAATTAGAAGACAACAGTTGATCTTCCAACCAAAGTGTGCCACGCAAGATGAAATCTCATTTATCTTAAGACTATGAAGGAGAGGAGGAAGGAAGGAAGTGCAGAAGGCTTTCCAAACCAGGGTCGATTTCCCCACCTCACTCCACTCTAGCTGAAAGAAGCTCAGAATGAAGCAAGCTCAGAGGTACATAGCACCTTCCCCAGAAATGGGCATGGGTCCGTGTAACATCTTCAGTCAAAGTGTACAGGAGCCAATGAAAGTGACCAGCCAACTGAGATGAATTGCATGATTTTGGCAGTTGGCCAATAAGCAGCAAGGACCACCCTGAAGGTAGAAACTGCTTCTTTCAGTTGGGAAGGGAAGAGAGATCTTCCATTTGGAATTGACTTCATGTAATTAAGCCACATTTCCCTAGGAGCCGATATTCTAACTCCGCTTCTGCCTTTGGTTATTGACTTCTACAATATTCTCCTTTTGCACTATAAAAGCAGACTGGCTGGACAGCTTCCACATAATAAAGACATTCGTTAGAATACTCTAGTTTTGGTGTGCTTGTGTCACGGGGAGTGTGGGACCAACTGTGATGTGACAATTAGGAGAAATTTGCTCAACAATATATACATTTTTATGTAGGATGTATGAAGCTTAAGATTTGAAACATTCAAATCTTTGCCCTGAATGACAAACCAAACCTAAGGTAGGAAAGTGAAGAACTGAGAGAGGCCAGAATTGCCCAGTTTTCCATCTCTAGCCAAAGCTTCAGCTGTAGAAATGAGCTGCTAAGAAGTAACAGAGCAGTACAGTTGCGTGCTTCCGGAGAAGATGGCGGAATCCTCTCCAGTGTTCCAGTGGGCCATACTGCAATGAATATACATCCATCAAAACTGTTCAGGTGGAGCCTTTTTTCCACCTATCCCTATGTAAGCTAAGAAAGGGATGGCAAAACCACATCCCAAGCAAGACAAATCTACTTGCAGGATGGCAACCATTCCCCTTCTCGTCTCCTCTAGATCAGAAGCCAACGCTGTGGGATTTGACATTAAGTCAGATCCTTTCTGTTCTGCTCTTTCTTATACCTTTTCAGCTCCATGCATTTTCACCATCAGTAAAAGAAATGAGAATATGGCGGGGCAGAACTAAGTGTGTTGGATTGGGGGAGATTCATACAATGCTCCTTAGAGGATTTAGCAAAAGTGTTATGCAAGGGTTCCTTTCTAAATATTGCCTTAATTGGACTCAGGCAGGTTGGAATCTATGCGCCTCGCTTCAGAAGCTCTGCCATCCAGTTAGTAATGTCTAATCGCTGGAGAAGTTGACATAATTATCATTCCAAACAGAAAGCTGTCGAGCTTGTCATGCTTGATGGCATTATGCATTGAGTGGCACTTCCCTCAAAAGTCTATTCTGACCAAACCTCTGCCGCAATCCCCTGCGATTTCAGTGCTGCAATAGCAGCATCCCACCCGTCTGGCCCCATGGTCTTCCAATCCACAGGAATCCTCGGAATAAATCAGGTGGCATGCATCCCAGAGCAGCTGCTGTGGTTGAGGTGTAAGGTGCCAGGGGAAATTCTATATCCAGGAAGCCCATACTGGGGACTCCAGGGCCCTGGAACATTGTATTTTCTGAGGTTCCTAGTGTTATGCATGCACGCTCGGATGAGATTCCCAGGCGCGCATGAGCGATGGAGGGCTCTGGTGGGAATGGCAGCTTGGGGAGGGAAGTGGAGAACTGACCCAGCCGTGGCTCAGAGTTCTCACTTGGAGTTGTTGAGGCTAGCGAGGCCCTGGCTGCCCAAACCCTCCCGGTGAGCCAGCCCGAGCCGGCTCTGGATCGAAGCACTCCAAGGACAACCCCTGAGCCCCCTCCCACTCCTGATGGTGGGGAAGAAGCCGGTGGAGAACAGGCTGGGGAGGGGCTCTCGGGAGGAGATCTTGACACCCCAGGAGATGTGAATCCTAAATTCACACACATTTCTTCTGTGCAATAAAATGGGGATAATTCAGTCTGTGCAACAAATTTGCACAGGTGAGAAAATTTGCACAAATCAAAATTTGCACAAATCATGAGATAATTCATGAACATTTTGATGGAAATGTGTGCGTGTTCAAGAACACATTCAAACCTGAGTATAGGTCACACTTATATGTTTGGTACACAAAACTGCATTTACTGACATTCCCAACACTGATGCTCATGCTGGGCTGGAAATTTGGACTCCATCACATCGCCAATGGCATTATCAAGACTGCTGCAATGTCTGAAGGTCAGAATTAGGTGCTGCTGAGCCCATTTATGCATTGGGTTGAAAGGAATTTGCATGTCAATTATGCAACTTGGCATTTTTAAACCAATACAAAAGTTCGATTTTCCTTTGGAACGCACATTTCCTCAAATTTTGCAATGGAGTTTTCCAATCCAAAAAAGTGTCATGGTTTACCACGAAACATAAATTTTTCAAAAATGGGAAATCTGGCTTATTTGAGGGTGATGGATTTCCCACCTGCTTCCAATCTGATTCTCAGGGTTTCTTTCATGAACTTCTGACTCTAACACAGGTCACAATGGATGCATCTTTTTAACCACTAATAACAATTGCACAGATAGCACCCCGATATCATGAAGTTCTAGCACGATTAGTGTACTTGCTTGCACAAATTTTCTTAACAGTTTTTAAAGTCTTCAAGATGGCTCAACTTGCACCAGAAAGCAAAGACTGCGGCTGTGCGTTAAGAAAAGGAATATCATGAACACAGAAGATGTAGACAACTTTAATGGCTATCTAATTATTCGGCGATAAATAAGTTGGGATTCTGAAAAATGTTGCAGACCATGGCTCAGTCATCAATTCAAAGGGAGTTAACTTCTTAGGCAGCTAAGAAATTTGAAGACTGAGATTTGGAAGGGCGGCAATGAGGAAACCAGGAAAGATCACTAAATGCAAGGACATTCTGTGGGAGACTAAGGCCAGGATCAGCTGAACCAATCCCTATGGATGGGTGCAACAGGCAGACAGTGAAGAAAGTTAAGAGCGTGGGACTGGGGCTCAGAGGATCCGGGTTCAAGTCCCCGCTTGGCCATGGAGCCAACTGGGTGACTTTGGGCCAGTCACAGACTCTCAGCCCAACCTACCTCACAGGGTTGTTGTTGTGGGGATGAGATGGAGGAGGAGAGATGATGTAAGCTGCCTTGAGCCCTTTGCAGGAAAAAGGCAGGATATAAATCGCAATATAAATATAAGTTGGAAGAAAAGGCAGGTCATTTGAAACATGATGCTGGAGAGAAACTTTGCAAATACCCAGGACTTACTGAAAGAGCAGCAGGCAGGTCCTAGTTCAAATCAAAGACAGAATTTTCCCTGGAAGCAAAATGGCAAAATGGAAGCTGTTGCACTTTGGGCCCATCCTGAGAAGACAAGTATCACTGGAGAAGACAATCAAGCTAGGGAAAATTAGTGGCAAAGGGGGCGGGGGGGGGGGAGGAGGAGATGACCACCCATGAGATAGATTGGTTCAACAAAGGAAGGCACAGCCTTGAGCTTACAAGAACTGAGCAAGACTGTCATAGGTAGGACCTTTTGGAAGGCTTTCATTCATGGGGCACCATAAGTTGAAAACAACTTGACAACCCATAACAACAACAACAAATTGGAATTCAGGGTACTACACTGTGAAAAACCATTGGATTCTCACCTCCCCATTGGATTCCTCCCACATCCTTAATATGAAGGAACGACACATCCATCTGTGCATTCACAAGAGACATGTTAAAATGTTATTACAGTAAAAGGTTAAAATATGGTAGTGAAAATCATGTTAAAATATTAAAAATACTTTAAATGCAAACAAATTGTATAAAATATGTTATGAGATCTCTCTACAAAACCTGTGTATTTTCAAGTTAATATTTTAAAATAATAATACAAGTTTGGAGTGAACCAAAGTTCACGTTGGGAAAAGTGAAAGTTAGAGGAACTGAGATGGACGCATTGCTCCACTCCTAATACCGATTACTTGAAAGAACACATCTGCAATTGTTTGGAAATCCTGCCTCCACTTTCTCCTGCATTGAATTGTGACTGCAGGTATGATAAGGCGTAGGCAATCCAGGGAAGGTTTTTATGGAGAATTAAGCATTGAAAAGAAATGAGAAGGATCAGGCCACTGGATGCATGGATTCTTGAAGGCTGCTTGGGTACTGTTTACAAAATCCTGAAATATATCCTCTTGGAGAATATACATAATTCACAGGGCCAAGTACCGTAAGAGATTGCTTTTATCCATTTATTGTTAGCACTGCCAAAGGTTATAAAACCATAAAAGGCAAACCAGGCATGAAGGACAGTTTTGCAAGGAATGTATTCATAATTTAAAGAGTTTGCAGGCGAGGTTTTCCAGGCAACCCAGAATAATTCTGACAGTTGGTTATGGAGAGTATTCATTGCTGCATGTGGAACTACGAGGATCGCTTCACATTCAAGCCAGGACTTACTGCTAATGTCATCTTGGATTATTCACAAGTTGCCACATCTTAAGCCTTATTTACATCTAAAGTGAAAGCCACTGACGTTTGGCTTGTGCTTTTGCTTATTCAAAGGGACTCTAAATCCAGGTACTGTTGGTTTTTATGTTCCTTCAGAAAGGTTTTTTAGAAGGCACTGCTGTTCATGCATGGAAAAGAGGTCTACTTATGAGGATAGCCTGAGAGCTCCCAAGCACTCATCTGGCTCTTGGTGTGAGAGGACCCAAGCAAATGCCCTCTGGTGGGCCCCTTTCCACTCCAGTGGGCCAACCAGGCAGCCATGGTGAGAACAACAGGTAGCCACTGGAGTTTCTTACCATGCCCTGGGGAGAAGCTGTTTCATGGGCATTGTGGGAAGGTTAAAGGGAAGCCCACAGTCTCAGACAGCAGGATCCAAATTGCCTTGGTCCTTCACTTCCGTCTTTGGGGTCTAGACAAAGTCTAGACAGCCATAGGATAAGATGCTGATTCCAGGCTTGTAAGACATTCCATTTTGGATGATTCAGAATTTCACACAACATCCTCCTTCAAGCTGCTAGAAATCTGCTGCTAGTAAGTGTGAGACAATAAATCCTTAACATCTTTTCTGGATCAGAAGTGTCTGGGTCAGCAACAGCAGGGGAATCAACACAGAGAGCAGAAAGGGCTATTGCAGGCTTCTCTCCACTTGGGGACCGAAGGCCCCATCTTCGTCAGCCTGGGCTTGCACGTGCCTTCATGGCATCTCTGGGTCTGCACATTGCTGAAATTCTCTGAGCTGCATGAACAGAGAAAGTTAAGAGGCAACATGAACCCCGAATGTAAAGACCATCACCTCAAAAACTAAGCAGTATAAGAAAACACGGGCAGATCTTTAAACCTTTAGGGGGCGCTTCTATGGCCCCTGGGCAGCATGTGAGGGGCTGCAGGAAGCTTAAGAGTCTCTTTGCTGAAGAACTCCAAAGGAGCCGATTGTTCTTCTTAGCCTCACTTACCGCCATGAGCTGCTATGGAAAACTCCATCCAGGCTGGGAGGATGGGGAGGAATGGAGGGGACACGTCTGTGGGACATGCCAGGGCCGTTCCGCTCCTGCCCACAATCCCAGCAAGGCAGACTGCTCAGAGGACATTGGAAGATTGTCTAACTTTAAACTGGCATTCCTCTGCAAGAACTCTGTTATTCCTCGCACCCCTCTGGGCTGTTTCTGTAGGGCTTAGGAAGGATAAAGACCTTTTTATTTTCCTGGTATTTTAGAAATTAATTGGTTTTATCCTTGTTTGTAATCACCATTTTTAGATGCAGTGTGAGGTGTGTTGTTGTTGCTGTTATGGTTTTTGTTCTTGGGGTTTTGTTCTCTGTAAGCCATCCAGAGACTTTTTTTAGTAATGGGACGGCACAGAAAAGCTTTAAATAAAATAAATACATACATAAATAAATGGGGGGCTCTGAAATCCATATGTGCTGCTTTGTAAGCATCTGTCCTGTAGGGCTGTACTCTTTATAGCCAACTCCATTAAAGTAAAGCCCTTTCTGCACATCCACAGACACACAAGTGCAAAGACCGGGAGAATGTTTAAGAAGTTTTAGGTAATTGTCAGAAAGAATGCAAAGCAAGTCTCAGGCTGCCGTCCTTTCTGGGGAGGTCATTGCACAATTCCCTGGGGCTGTCACAGAGAAGGCCTTGTCTCTCAGGGCCACCTGTCAGTTCTCACGTGCCTGCAGCATTCAGAGAGGAGCCTCTGATGACGACCTCAGGATCTGGGGGGTGCGCCGGGTAACCTGGCTCAAGCTGCTTTGGACTTGCACGTCAGTCTTTGGAGCTAGTAGACAAAGTCCAGACAGCCCTAGGATAAGCCAGTTATCCAGCCTATTGGAGTTGGGACTGTAGCTATAGACCACGCTCGCTCCACTCTCATAGGGTAGGTGATTGCTCTGAGGACAGAAGACCAACCTTGGAGGTGGATGTCTTTGACTGCTCCAGACTGCTCGAACTTAGCTGCATCGCCTCCTCACACTCAGGGGCAAAAAAGTTGTATCTTGTCATGCACTGAAAGCATGCCACAGTTTCGGAATTAACTAGTGGACTCTGAATGAGTCGAGCTACTTTCTCTCCTTGGTTTTGGAGGTGGGATTTCACATGGCCGGGACTCCGTTCCATCAGCACCCATGAAGTACAGTTTGCGTCACTCTGCAAGGATATATTAAACTTACAGATTGTTAAGAACGCATCTCATTTGGAAGACAAAAAGAACTGTGGCACAGTGGCTTGAGTGTTCAGTTTGTACTTGTGAGATCCAGGTTCTAGTTGCCATTTAGCCAAGAAATTCACAGGGTGACTTTGGCCCATTCACAGGCTGTCAGTGTAACCTGCCTTACAAAACTGTTGCTCTGAGCATAAAACAGAAAGGAAAAGCTTGCAAACTGCCTTGGGTTCCTTTTAAGAGAATAAAGGTGAAGTCTAAATATTAACATTAGTATTAGAATTAATAGTATATTAGGGCTAGCATAGTTTGCGTGCAGTAAGCAACAAGAAATGTCATCTTTATGGGATCTAAGAAGAACATTTATTCAGCTATAGAAGAACTATAGTTAGTTCTCTTGTGCACCATAAAATGGTGAATAAACGGAAGCATTAGGTATTCTTAATTAAGTCCCTCAATAGTCTCTTTGTTCGTGGAGAAATGATAGGCCTAATTATTGCTAAGCAAATGAGAGGGGCAATTACAAGCAGTGTGTTAAATATATACATACCCATATTGCAAAAGGATAACAGTCATCATAAAAATATCTCCTTTCTCCATCTTAGACATGAATTCAGAATACTGTAGATATCTAGAAGGTCAAATCTTTGCTAGCACAAAGGCCGGCCTCAAGAACGCAGATGTGCTTCCGTTCCTGGCAAGCTGGAGCTAGACCTTTTTATCTGGGGTGAGTGCCAATGGCCTTGGCAATAAATCCATAGATCGAGGTGTAGCCTTTGCTGCCGCCATGCCTTGCATCTTGTATTTCATCTAGATGTCCACTTTTGGCTCTCCAGAAGAAGTGCCGCACGAGGGAGAGAAACAGGGGTGCCATTTGGATACTGCATGAGTCACCGGCTGCAGCCTGCTCCCTTCCCCTCTGCCCTTGGCCTGCCCCAGTTCCTCCTCTCTAAGGGCCAGCTGTAACCTCAGAGAGGCATCCAGTGTGGTTCTCTCCATGCTAGCTGTGGATAGAAGCCCTCCAAAGGGTCCTGTCCTTGACTGCCCTGCTCAGCTCTTCCAAATTCAAGCTTGAGGCTTCTTTTCTGGAGTCAATCCATCGCAAGGTTGGACTTCTTCTTCTTCTGCCTTTCACTTTCCCAGGCATAGCTGCCATCTCCAATGAGACTCACCTTCTCATGATGTGCCCAGAGAATGAGCCTCAGTTCTTGCTTCCAGGGAAAGTTCTGGATTGATTTAAACTAGGAGCCACCTGTTCAGTCCAGTGTGTCCACAAAGTTCTCCTCCAGGACCATGGCTCCCAGTGCATCCATTCTCTGCCTTTCAGCTTCCTTCATCGTCTAGCTTCCATACCCACACACAGTGATAAGGAACACAAGGAGTCTAGACTCTGGATGATCTCAGCCTTGGTTTCCAATTGAATCATCCTGTGATTCATGTGTTATTCAGTCTGATATACTGGACTGGCTGGATCCTCAGTCTGAGTCAGCTCCTTAAGTCAATACAGCATTATAAAAACGAATGCATGTGATCATAAACACAATGTCATTCAATTAAGCAACAATGCAACTGCAGACTCCCTGGTGTGCTCCAAACCACAGGTGGCTGGGCCATGTGCAGGGAAAGCCGCTATGAAGTGATGAGTTCCAGGGAAATGTCTGAGCATCCAACATGTGGGGGCCATCTAATGCCGATGGATAAAATGACCAGAGCAAGACATAATGCTCTCCTACAAGTGCTCCTGAGATGAACTTCCAGAGCGCGAGCTACTCCCTGAAGTGTTCTCTCTGATGATTGCAGAGATCCGGAAGAGACATAAGGAAGGAGAGTGTCCCCAGAACCACCTGGTTCCCAAGTTGTTTACAGCTTCATGTCACCAGAAGCTTGGCCTGAGACTTTACTGGCAGCAAGTACAGCTCATTTAGCAAGGGTGCAGCTTGCCGTTGGAAGGAGGCCCCGGTTAGCAAGTTTTCCATCACCCTGTGCACCAGCTGCATCTTCTGGACCCTGCTGAAAGGTAATGCTCATTACAATACTAATTGCCATGTTTATAGGCCCAGATGGCTTCAGCTTCATGCTGAGGCAGCATCTTTCCATAACTCAGCCATCAGGGTTCCCAGCCATCTCTGGGAACTTCTAGGTCTCTGCAGAACAAAACACTTCCAACAGGTTCACCTCCAAAACATGTCCCACAGATGTCAGTGGATCTAGGAGAACATGAGCCTGCACACCTGAGGGACAGCTACCAATATTATGTGGCTGCAAAAAGGGTAAATGCTATTTGGAGCAGCATCAAGAGATGGATCATTTCCAAATCACGTGACATACTAGTTTCTCTTTACTCAGCGCTGATTAGGCCTCATCTGGAGTACAGCATCCAGTTCCAAAAAGCTCGCTCTTCCTTTCCAAGTAGTGTTTTAAGAACCAGAAAAAAGTTTAGATGACAAACTCAGGTGAAATTCATTAGTTCCCCCTGCAATAACATGATTCCACGTCATGACTTTTCATACTACTCCGAGGAGAACTATACCAATGAGGAAGAAAGGCAAGCTGTCTAAGTGGAGAACTGAAGAACGTCAGAAAAGTCCCGCTGGATCAGACCCAAGGCCCATCCAGTCCCGCACTCGGTGCACACGGTGGCAAGCCAGCTGCCTGCAAGAAGGAAGAAAGAATGGAGCACCCCCCATTGGGCCCTTTCAGCTTGCAGTCACAGACTCTCAGACCAACCCACCTCACAGGGTTGCTCTTGTGGGGATAAGATGGAGGAGGAGATTGATGTAAGCTGCCTTGAGCCCTTTGTGGGAAAAAGGCAGGAGATAAATCGAAAAATTAAATTAAAAAATTAAATTAAATTAAGACCTCTTCAACCGCCTCTGTACGCTAGAAGCTGGTGAAGGAGGGCATTTTAAGAGAGTCCAGCCAGCTTCTCCAAGGAGAATTTGCCGGTCTATTCCACTGGGCTCACTGGGCTCCATCAATTGTCCTGACTGCTGCTTCAAAAGACCTCATGATGCTGCCCAGCTTGGCTTCTTGAGTCACATTAGGGCAACAACTGCAACTTTAGGTGGTGCTTACTGTATGCAGAATAACTAGGGAATTAACCTGAGCACAGTGCTCAGGTGAACTGTAATTTCCATGGGATATGCGCATAACCATGAATACAAGTAAGGCATCGCTGCACTTTGCAAGTTATTCAAGATCTAGGCCCTCCCAGCCGCTGGGATGCTGCTGCACACAGCCTGTATGTGCAGGCCAGGGGAGGTGGAGGCAACCAAAAGTGGGTTTATTAAACACGATGCACAACACGCGACCGACACTTTTTTGCACCTGCACAAGGATGGACTCAAGAGGAGCCCTCTTTGTTCTTAGTCTTGGCCAAGTATATGAAATTTAGCACTGCAGGATTGGTGCACCGACTAATGCTCTCTTGTTTTTCCCAGATCTCAGTGAATAATTGTTTTTACGATGCAGAATCTCATACATGCCCAGATGATGCAGGCAAACCTGGATTTCTGTTCCTCTTTAATGCATGTAATTATCCTTTAAGACAAGTTACAAATAGTTTAAGCAAACAGGTGATCTCTCTATTGCAGTAATAAAGGAATCTTGGCATGCACAAGAGGGCCACTTGCTAAATTATTTAAAAAACACATCAGAAATCATTATCTTACAGCTGCATACATTAAAACCACTGGCTTAATATGTGACATGAGGGTTGGAGACCACGAATAAAGAATAGGGAAAACACTTCTGGGTTTTGCTGGTTTTGTGAAAGGATTTGCTGGATTCCATCATGTTTTACAAGGAGGAACAAGTTATTCTAGTGACAATGAAATGGTTGTTTGTTTCCCATTTACATGTCCCACAATGCCATAATGTAAGTGAAAAATGAGATTATTTTTAGATATGGATATTTGAGTCTCTACAGTATATTTCCATGTTTTCATCCTTCCAGTAAAAATAGTGACCAGTGTGGATGGAAGGAAAGAGTTTAGTTTTGTAAAACAAATACTTAAGTTTTGCCCTAACAAGTTAACAGATGTAGCTTGACTAAGCTTTCTGTCAACACCATTCCATGGCATCTACCTAATTATGGCTTGACAACATAATTTCAAGCTCTTTTCCTGGCAATCTCCCCAGATAAGAACATAAGGAGAACGCTGGATCAGCCCAAAGGCTTGTCCAGGAAAGTACTGGGTTCCCAACCAGATGCTCACAAATAGGACAGTTTCATGAAACAGAAATTCAGCCATATGCCTCTGACCCTGGAAGTCATACCTCACCATATTTAGGGGATTTTGATCATCCTCTTCTCCATGAATTTAAATCCATCCATGTCCAGGATCATCACAGCATCCTGTAGTGGCAAATTCTGTAGCTACGCATAGTGTGTGGATGCACTTCCTTTCAGCCTTCCTGAATTCCCCAGCGTTGGGTTCATTAGATGACCTGAGCATAATGCAGCTATCTATGTGTTTCCATGTGCTGTCAAGTCCTCTCTGTAAGGTTCGGGACAAGGACGGCAAGCACCCATGGTCAGGATGCCGGGAGCAGGTACAGGGTGGAGTCCTGCTGCGGGTTCTGAGAGCCAGAGGCAAGAGGCATGTGGGGCTACTAGTCCAGGGGCACCAGAGCTGAGACTCCTCTTTGCACACATTATAATGTGCAGCTCTCAGTGGTGGGATGCAAAGGAGAGCTCCCATCTTAATCTCAGTGTGTAGGCCCATATAGCTATGTTCCCTGAGGAGTCAAAGTCGCAAGCCATGCAAGGTTTAATGACAGTGCCACACAGCTCCCTTCTGAAACATTGTTACACTGACTGCATTCCAGAACTTTGGAACATCTCAGGGACATGTTGCATTTTTTGTTAGAAGATCAACTATTATTTGCATGAGTTCTTTCAGTGCTCTAAATCAGTCACCTGTTTGTTTTCAGTTTGTCAATAAACATAGAAACAAAGAGAGTCAGAAGGGGCCTCCTGAACCCCCAGCTCCGGCCAACTCCACTCATGACATGCCTACCATGTGCATGTCCAGCCTACACTTGAACACCCTCACCCATGGGGCCTCAACCACCTCCCATGGAAGCCCATTCCACACCCTCGGGGTCCTAACCACCAGGAAGTACTTCCTGGCATCCAAATTGAACCTTGGTACTTTGAGCTTGGCTGCACTGGAGCACGTCCTGCCTTCTTCTGCAGGGGAGAACAGGTCTCTTCCCAACTCCCTGTGACACCCCCTCATGTACTTATATGTCGCCAACAGATCCCCTCGAGGTCTCCTCCTCTCCATGCTGAAACGACCCAGTCTCACCTCATATGGCTTTTCCTGCAATCCCACCACCATCCCTGTGGCCCAATGCTGCACCAATTCCAACCTGAGCTAGAAAATAAAATCTAGAACTTTATCTCTGGTCTCCAGGATTTGCCTCATTTCCTCTGAATCGCTCTCTGAAAACATCCATCTAAGCAGAGATCTCTCTCCCACATCTTGTACAGCAAAGCCAAATACAAAGTAAATTTTTGGGTCAGTATCCAGGGGTGAGTAGCTGCGTGTAGCCATTCCATCAACTTCAGTCTTGCTTGCTCAATGGCGGTCTAGTGCTTCTGGGGCAACCTGAAATAAGCAGAGACTCTCAGCTATGTTATGGAGGAGACGTGGACCGTCGCGCCCACCTGAGGGAGGTCAACAAACTTGCCCCCACATTGAGTGGCCTTGTGCACAAGAGGACACGATCAGATATTTTCCTCCATTGCTCTACACCGGATTTCTCCTCCATTGGCATTCTGGCTTTCATGTCAGTTATGGTCCACCTGTCTCCAAGGTGCTTCAGACAAGTTTTATGGTTGGCTTTGTGGCATCAATGCTGCTAGCAGAGATCCTCAAACCACCCCCTCCCCTTTTTGGCATGGCTTATTATTTCCTTGCATTTCTTTTTTGCAAGTCTAAGTTTCTTTTCTCCTTGTCTGGGCAAATCTTCAATTTTCTGAATAAATCCATTTTGCTCTGCAGTTTCCTTGGAGCTGCTCATGAACCCCTGCCGGCGACCTCTTATGGTTTTCAACCTGAGTTACATGCAGTCAGGGTCTGTTATTATGGTTTAGCATCTCCCTCAAGCATTCTGGAGAGATGTGACCCAACTGACTTTCCTTTTCAACTTCATTTTTAACAGTTTCTTCTTTCAAAGTCAACTGGAAGTGTTTGACTTCTTTCCCCTTACACATGAGTTTGAGAGCCCTGCAGTCTGTTCACAGTGGCATCAGCAAGTCTCATTTTTTCCACTACATCCGAGGAATCACTGAGCCTTAAGTTCTCCGGTTGGGTTTGGACAGTTATTTAGGATACATAGAGATGTTCCCTCTTTGTCATACATTACCATACATCTAATGAATGTCAGCTCTTGCTATAATTTCTCCTTTGCATGTATCCCTGATCTCAAGCACCAACTCAGGTTGCCATTCCTAAGGAGTTTGTGAGTTAAGGCAAGGAACTGTACGTGAAAACACATTTTCACTCATTCTTCCCAGATAGTTCCAACTGGGACCTACTTTAATATTTTTCTGATGCCAGAAAATGCTGCTTTGATCTCTCCAAGACTGTTGATTTCTATGGTGGTTAAGAACTATGTTTCCTCTCTAGTAATTTATTTATTTATTTGGAGTTTTTGTATGCTGTCCCATTCGCATGAGCCTCAGGACGGCTTCCAATAAAATAAATAAACAAAGCATATAAATAGTACATATAAAATCCAGATTCACCCTGGCTGTAGAATTAAAACCAATACATAATATTAACAATTATTAAAATATTGTTTAAATAAAAAGGTCTTGGCCTGGCACCGAAAAACAAATAATGACAGCACCAGGCAGACCTCCCTGGGGAGCACATTCCACAGATGGGGAGCCACCGCAGAGGAGGCCCTCCTCTGGGTACTTTGCCTCCTAATGTCTTTCACGGAGGGTTCCAGCAGGAGGGCCTCTGCTGATGATCTCAGGGGGTGGGAGGGCAAATATGGAAGCAGGCCTTCCTTTAGGTTTCCAGGTCCCAAGCCTTTAAGGGCTTTGTAGGTGATAACCAGCACCATGAATTGGGCCCGGACTTCGATGGGGAGCCAGTGGAGCTGACGGAGCACTGGGGTTATATGAGAACAATGCCCAGTCCCCGTCAGAAACCTGGCTGCTCTATTTTGCACCATCTGATGTACCTGGACTGTCTTCAAGGGTACCCCACGTAGAGCACGTTACAGAAGTCCAATCGGGAAGTAACCAATGCATGTGTCACTGTTGCTAGGCAGTCGTCCTCCAGGTAGGGACGCAGCTGATGGATTAGCCAAAGCTGAAGGAAAGCGCTCCTCACCACCGCAGTCACTTGAGCTTCCAAAGACAGCTCTGGGTCGAGGGGCACTCCCAAGCTGCGGACCCTGTCCCTTAAAGGGAGTACAACCCCATTCAGGACAAGGTCCCAGCAGAATTCTGTGACTCTGCTTCTGTTCTTAATTTATTTAAGGTGCAAACCTATGTAGGCTTAAACAGATGAATTTCTACAACTTCCATCATGACCTAGCTCGCATGGAACATAACTTGCTATTGTGTACCATCCTGAGACATCAGGTATAAAAAAGTTTTAAATTACATAAATAACTGGGGCATGCTGGGTGTTGTAGGACTTCATTCTGCCTAATCATAGGTCAGATTGAACCCTTACAAAGTTCCTCCACTGCCTGTTTTTAAGCTTGCCTTTTTGCTTGACTCTACAGTAGCCATTGGTATGCTGCATCTCATTGCATTTTTAAATAATTCTAATGGGGATTATTTTTATCCAGGATGCTTTGTCATTATTTAAATTCAGTTAGAGGGCAGCCCCTAAAGTGTATGAGTAAATATTTCCTTCCTGTAGGCTGCTTCTATTTTCTTCTTCCTCAATTAGTTATACTGCAGCTGAGCTGTATCATTGGACGGCACTCCGCGGCTGTGAGAAATAATTGTTCAGCCAGCTGATGCCGGTGCTCGTCTCCCCCTCAGGATCTTGCTGTGCTTTTGCAAAAAAAGAATTCCTGTCTTATGAAATCTTCCCCAAGAAACATGTGTACAAAAGCAAGCCACTCTTCATTGCCATTAT
The DNA here is from genome assembly GCF_004798865.1 of Varanus komodoensis. Taxonomy (NCBI): domain Eukaryota; kingdom Metazoa; phylum Chordata; class Lepidosauria; order Squamata; family Varanidae; genus Varanus; species Varanus komodoensis. Next base: position 67,217,997 of record NW_025335568.1, on the reverse strand, counting down.
AGTCGTGTTTCCTGAATATATTGCCAATACATCTGGCTCTAATCTGGTAATAGTACTGTGAAGTTTACCACGGGGATTCACAAACCATTGACCTCCCACCCTTTTGCCAGCTGGAATGCATCCAAAATTATAAATGCCAAATGTGTAGTAACTAAAAGAGGCTGGGCTGTCTGTGCTTCTTTCATTTTTAAAAGAAGTTGCACAAACTCACACTGTATATGAGAGCAGTGGCCAGACCTGCTCAGCAGAAGAACCAAACACCTGTGTGTTAAATGTCAGGTGTTTGAGAGTTGCTAGCAGGTGCCCATCAGTGGCAGGTGGTGAGTGGCAAGCGCATCTCACGGGTGGCAAGCAGCAAGCTACAAAATGAACTCAAAGAGCCACATGTGGCTCGTGAGATTCAGTTTGGGCACCTCTGTTATTTGAGATGGAAGCCAGAAAGCCAGCCAAACAAAATTCTCTCTCTCTCCTGGGATCCAAAAGGGGTATGTTTGAGCAGCATATTCATTTGCGGCCTTGCTATAAAAAAAAAGAAAAAAAGAAAAACCAGAAATCAAGGCAGCTCATGAAGCAATTTGCAAACAGATGCAAACAATACAACAAATTAAAATCCAATCAGATGTAATGATTGCAAAATAAAAACACCATCCAGCTAATGGACAAACTTAAAGGTGAAAGGACTTCTTGAATGATTTTATGCATGTTCAGAGGGATGAAAACCCCTATAATTCCCAGCGGCGCTATCTGAAGTGATGCTCTGAGAGCCCATGTGGCGCAGTGGTGAAGAGCACAGGACTGGGACGCAGGCAATCTGGGTTCCAGTCCCCACTTGACCATGGGGCCAACTGGGTGGCTTTGGGCCAGTGACAGCCTCTCAGCCTCATCTGCCTCACATGGCTGTGAAGAGTGAGAGCAGGAGCAGGAGGGCGAAGTAAGTTCTTAAAAAAGTTCTTAAAAAGAGAAAAAAGTAGAATATAATTCTAATAAATAAAGGAGTTGTAGGACTTTTCTTCTGTCTGAACATGCATAGGATCATATTGTAAGAACTCTTGGCATAGGTTCCTACTTCCAACCAAGCCAAGCTCATGTCTAGCTAACCTATTCTGACTGGCACTTGTACTCCATTCATATCACTAGATGCCCAATTCTTTAACTGGAAACTGCAGAAATTGAAGTCCGGAGATCCTTGAAGGCAAAGAAATGCTCTCTCACCACATTACAGTTGCTCTCATATGAAGAAGGGATTTGCAAAGAATTATTGTTAGTTGCAAAGTCGTGCCCGACCCATCGCGACCCCATGGACAACACTCCTCCAGGCCTTCCTGTCCTCCACCAGCCCCGAAGTCTACCCAAGCTCACACCCACTGCTTCAGTGACCCCATCCAGCCACCTCATCCTCTGCCGTCCCCTTCTTCTTTTGCCATCTATTGTTCCCAGCATTAGGCTCTTATCCAGGGAGTCCTTTCTTCTCATTAGGTGGCCAAAGTACTTGAGCTTCATCTTCAGGATCTGGCCTTCTAAAGAGCAGTCGGGGTTGATCTCCTCTAGGACTGACCGGTTTGATCGCCTTGCGGTCCAAGGGACTCGTAGAGCCTCCTCCAGCACCACAATTCAAAGGCCTCAATCCTTCGGCACTCAGCCTTCCTTGTGGTCCAACTCTCACAGCCATACATTGCAACTGGGGAAACCATAGCTAGATTTGCCATTGCTTTCCTCCCAAGGAGCAAGCACTTGCAATGACTAGATAAAGGGAAAGGGTGGCATAACCTTGATTCAGGCCATCACACTCCGGGCTACATGGTTTTTCTCTAGCTTTAAAATTCAAGCCAGAGAGTTATTTATATTTTAGTTAGAAATATCTTCCCTTGTGCAAAATCCATCCTTATAAGCATGGATATCAATCACCTTCAACAGAGTCCGTATACCCCACCCACAACAATCTGCACAGCAGGGAACATACGCAGTAAATCAATTAAACACAAATTAAAAAATCCCTCATGCATCTATTAAAATGGCAGTTTAAGCCCTGATAAGAGAAGGCAATGTTTATATTAGAATTATTTGCTTTCATATAATTCAATTACGAGCTATAGGGAGTCATTTCTCTTCCCTTGTCAAGAAGACGAAGAAGAAGATAAAAAGAAAAAAATGGTGGAGAGGCAGCGTCCATAATACTTTGTGAGGAAACGCCAATTAAAAATTGTATTTACTTATGTTTGGTGTATTTGATTGGTGCATAATGAATGTGCTCACCTGTGAGGAAAGACATAGAAAGATGATTTTGTTTTCGTTTCCATTTTCAGGAGACATATATGAAGCATTCTGTACCGAGCACAGGTGCTTTGAAAACTAATATCCACAAATGCTTTCTGGACAGACCAGTTCTTACATAATTCATTTTCTCTAGAAAAGATAGCCTTGGTCAGAAACAAACCACCCCTAGGTGTTTCTGGGTCTGGTTGACATGCTGGTGAAGGGCTTTAAAGCACCAAATAGCTTAGGTCAGGTGTCCTGATGGACCACTGAGTTTCATATGTTATTGAGCATCTGCTGAGATCTTGAGCAATTCCCTTTTCTTGAAGTTAAGTTGATGAATATGTAGGACGATGGCTCCTCTATGGCACGGGATCTGCAGAGTGAGGAATTCACCTCAGGTGGCATTTCCTGGCTGGGAGCATCCCGGCACTGAAGGAGAGAGAGAGCTGAGGGCCCCATCTATGCTAGCCTTCTGCATAGATGAAGATGGTGTTCCACCACCAGCATCTAAGAAATGTTCAACATCCTGCCCAGTCGCCTTCTGTATATGGAAGCCTTTTGTACAAGAGCCCTATACTGACGTATGGCGCAACCACACCTGGTGTTCTCTGTACAGTCCTGGCAAATGTACTTTAAAGAAGGTCATTGTGGAACAGACGAGGACAAACAAAATGATCAAGAGGATGGAACAAGTCTCCTGTGAGGCTGCAACACATGGGAGCAAGTTTAGCTTGGAAAAGGGGCAATTAAGAGGAGACGTGATAGCAATATACAAATTATGCATGGTGCAGAGAAAGTGGAGAGGAAGACCTCTCCCTCCCTCCCTCTCATAATAAAAAGGTAAAGGTTTCCCCTTGACATTAAGTCCAGTCATGCCTGACTCCAGGGGGCGGTGCTCAGCTCCGTTTCCTGGCCGAGGGAGCCAGCGTTTGTCCGCAGACCTTCTCCGTGGTCATGTGACCTGCATGACTAAACTCCGAGGTGCACAGAACGCTGTTACCTGCCCACCGAAGTGGTACCTGTTTATCTACTTGCATTTGCATGCTTTCAAACTGCAAGGTTGGCAGGAGCTGGGATGGAGCAGTGGGAACTCATCCCGTTGTGCAGAGTCGAGCTGGCGACCTTTTGATCTACCAGCCCAGCAGCACAGCGGTTTAAACCACTGCGCCAGCTGCAGTCTCATAATACTAGAGCCTAAAAGCGTCTTCCGATGAAGCTGATTGGCAGGAAATCTGGGATAGATAAAAGGAGCTGCTCTTTCACAGAGCACATTGTTAAGGTACAGAATTAACTTCCACAAGATGTCGTGCCAACCATCAAGTTGGAACGCTTTGCGATGGGATTGGACAAATTCTGGGAAGATGAGGTTACAGTGGCTGGTGGTCCTGATGACTCCATGCTTCCTCCAGGATCTGAGGCAGTGTGCTATGCTCAGAAGTTGCTGGGGAACATGGGCAGATGCCGCAGCTGCCCTCCTGTCCTGCTTGTGAGGCTCCCTTCGGGCAGCTGGTTGGCCGTGGTGTGAACAGGACGCTGGACTAGGTGGACTCTGGGTCTGATGCTGCAAGGCTCATCTTACATTCTTGGTGGAAGAGAAGCCATCTCGCCCTTCCCATCAGGAAGCAAAATGGACGTCCTTCCCCAGAAGGGCCTTGGATCCAGAGCATGTTTCCTCTTACTCTGAAGCTGGTGAACCTGACTTGGATTCTTCAAGAACTGGGTGACAACTGTGGTTGTTCCTATCGGGAGATTTTAGGTGATGTTGGTTCAGAATAGAGCAGCCAGGATGTTAACAGGGACCAGTAGATATGCACAGATGACACTGATCCTTTATCACCTGCACGAGCTACCAGGTGAAGTCTGGGAACAATTTAAAGTGTTGATGATGACGTATAAAGCCCTAAATGGTTTAGAACCTGGATATCTGAAGGGGCATCTCCTTCCATATGTACCTGCCCACCCCCTAAGATCTGGGTCAGAGGTCCTTCTCAGGAGCTCTTTGAAGGAGAGAGAGAAGGGCCTTCTTGGTGGGGGCAACCCAGCTATGGAACATTTTCCCAGACAGGTGCACCTGGTGCTGACACTTTATTCATTTCAGCACCAGGCCAAAACCCCTTTATTTTCCCAATATTTAAAGATGTGATGCTGTTTTAAAATGGGTTTTGTTCGCCACTATTTGATCTGGATGCTGTGCTTTATTATTGAATTACCATCCTCAGACCTTGGTGAAAGGGCAGGATAGAAAAACTTTTAAATACATAAATGTTGTAGTAGCTGCTTACCTTTTGTGCATTACTTTGGAAGCCTTTGGAATAAGCAGTAGTTGTGGGGAGGGTTCTAGTTATTGTTGTGTTGTTGTTGTTATTATTATTATTATAACATTTCTATGCCGCCCCTTGCCGAAGCCTCGGGGTGGCTCACAACACAATAAAATACATTGAAATACAATAGAACATAATAAATTACCATTAAATACAAAAATACAAAAAATACACTGAGTGTTGTGTTTTGCATTTTAGAAGAATGTCTTGAACTAATTCGTTTTCCTGGAAAGTCGTTCCAATAAGTGAGTGACAGGAGCTGGGCTGCTTCCTCTGTCCCTGGCCATGAAGAACCCCTTTGACGGATGGACCATTGTCTCTTTCCTGTTTCTTAGTTTACTGTGAGCCGCCCCGAGGCTTCAGCGAATGGGGCGGCATAAAAATGTTTTAATAATAATAAATAATAATAATAATAATAATAATAATAATAATAATAATAATAATAATAATACTAAGGGCCCACTCAGATATCCTCAATGGTCCATCAAGGACATAAAAAGACAATTGGTACAGTGAACACTCCCATCACACTAAATCTTTACCAGCAGAAAAAGGACTAAGGATTAAGGTTGATCTTTTACTTTATTTTGAAGCAGGAGCCATCTTGTCCTGGCTTTCCAAGAACTGAGGCTTAAACACCCTACCTCAGTCAGGACCAGCCTGGGATATCTGAAACACTTCCTGATAAAATTCCTATCACAGAATGAGTGGTTAATTCCATCTGGCTGACACGATAAAAGCATATTCCTTTAAGCAAATTCATAGGTAATTTCTTAGATGATTAATCAAGAATCCCTGAGTAAGGGCACTTCACCCAGCAAGCTAATCCACTGTAATTGAATGGTGTTCTCATCAGTTGTCTTCTCCCCATAAAAAGTAGTGTTTCTTCCTGCAAAGCTCCTCATATGGAATTACAATGGGGCAAGTAAGGAAAAATCTCTGTGAAATAGAAGGTCCAAGAGATTTAGATCTGCCTGCACTTGGGTTTGTGCGTTCAGTCCAAACAAAGCAAAACTCAAGAACATCTGGACCTGAGCAGTTAACCTCTGAATAACCCATACAATTAAATTAACACAGGTCGGCTAATGTTGCTTTGTCTTTTTTCTTTCTTTAAATTCATTTTGATGCTGCTGACATCACACTAGCAGGAATGAGTAAAACTACATAAAACATGGCAAAACTACACCCCTTCCCCTTTTTTAAATGACCTTGTCACAGAGAATATATGTCCAAATTTTCATAGTGCTATGGTAAGCCATATATTTTATGATATTATTCTTCAAGGCCTGAGTGTCCAGGAAGCAGAAGTTGCTAAAATCTTTAAAATATGTTCCTCCTTTCTTGCTAAGCCCAGCCAGCTGAAAGATTATCTGTACTTCAGGTAAAATGGTTCAGAAAATGACAAGCCCAGTGGGATGGACCCCCGTAAAAACCTGTTCTCTTTTAATTTCATTGCAGCATGTTTATTCTTGCCTTGTGGATATCATTTGTCACAGACACATCATTTAGGCATTCAGGATGGTTAGCTCTAAAGTGATCAGTAATATACACAGTTGAGTTGACAAAGATGTAATTGGCATAAATTCCTGGGATAGCTGAACAGAAGCAGAAGTCAATACTTAGAGGCAGATACTGAAAAATATCTACTTAATGGGAGAGAATTTTTATCAGTGCCTAGGAAAATGTAGCCAGACTGAGCACTGTCTCTGCAGCCTGGCTATCGCTATCCTGGTTTCCCCAGCTGTCTCTGGATGGATGAGAAATTCACTCCCTTAAGCCAGTTTTTAAATGGGTTTACCTGGTTCATACCTCCAGGCACTGACTGTGGACCACAAATGCAAATGGGGGTCAATAATCCATGCATTTTTGAGCTTGAAATGTTTTCCACCAGACATAGCAAAAGTGCTTTGCACACATTTGAAAACCAGGTAAAGAAAATAGCCTATTTTTCTAAAATGCACTTAAGTCCACTAATGTGTCCATCCTTAATTCAGGATTCCGGGGATTAAACATGGCGCCTTCCGTGTGCAATGCATGTGCCATTTGATGGAGCTATAATGTTCCTTTAATGAGCACACAGACAGTAACAAGTGTCACAGAATCTTGCTTGGTTTGCAGTTGAGCTGCCAGGTCCCAAGGGGAGCATCAGACTAGATCTTCCACTATTCAGAATCCAAACCTTACATCGTATACCACCATCACACTGTCCTCAACGCAAACCTGCCAAACTGCTTGGTGGGAGATGCAGAAGATATTAAAAGGACTTCACACAACACAGAAGCTGTGGAATTTGCCTCCACAGCTAAAGTGATGGGCATCCATTTGGATGCTTTGAAAGGGGTTAGGCAAAGTCACTCCCCTTCCTTCAGAGAAGCTCCATCATCAGAAACAGTAAGCCAGTGCATGCACCAGCTGAGACAAAAACGCCTTCCACATTTTGGACCCTTTTCATTCAGTGCAATAGAAAAGGCTTTCAGAAAGAAATTCATGGGAGAATAAATAGTGGAGAAATTCTCATGGGTTGGGGTTAGAGTCCCCGTGTTTCCCTCACTCACCAGTGAGCTGAACAGTGTTTGAGGTTGTCATGTCTTTCCTTGTGCAAGCATCTGTCTGGCAACGTTTGGCCTGCTCAGCCTCCAAAAAGTCAATTAAAGCCCTGGGAGAAACATCAAAAGGTAATTCCTCCATGGCAGGTTTTCAGATCAGGAAATGCAGGTTGTCTGAAAGGCCACAGAACAATGGAAATGTTTTTATTTAACCCCCCACCCTGAGCTCTAAGATAGAACCGGAGCCCTTTCACATGATTTGTAGGACTCACCTCTGGCTCTCCCTTCCTACGGAATGCGACAATGCCATGGGTCGGGATGGTGTGGGAGCAGGGCTCACGAACCTGAGACGGCTGGTAATTGAGATCTGTGAGATGCAGAACTAACTAGGGGACTGCCAGGGCGGAGACTGGAGAAGAAGCTCTCACTCAAGTTTCAGAGACTGGATAGAAGCCACGTTGGAAACACCTGGTCGGAGTCACGTGTCTCTGATCGTCTCCTCCCCACTACCAGCATTATTCTTCAGTGGGATGCCAGGTAATGTACTGTGCTAGACTGGAGTGCTGGGCCAATCCGTTGGGGTACCAGCATCACGCCATCCGGTTGAGCAAGTGGGTCATATCACATATTTTAATGACTCCGTATGATTGACTAGGTTCTTCTGATCCTCCGTGGAATCCAGCCCTCTTCTGTTCCTCAGACTTCTCCTTGTACTCAGCCCTTGCTTAGGAAGCAAGCCAACCAGAGAGGGAGTACACGGACTCCCATGGAGGTCCAGCTGCACAGCAAGCAAGCTTCTTCTGCAGCAAGCCACACGAATGGAGCAGAGATGCCACTTGCAGGAGCTTGCTTCCTGGTGGACACCCATACGAATGTCCAATGTGCTAGCCTGGAAGTTTAATTTTAATTTAATTTAATTTAATTTAAACATTTCTATGCCTCAAGATGGCTTGCAAAAGATAAAATAGCAATATGAAATATCAATACAAAAACTACAATTTGTACCTAAAAATGGAGAAAAGAAGAAGTAAATTCATTAAAATTGTGGTTAAATAAAAAGGTCTTTATCTGGTGCCGGAAAGCGTAGAGTGCCAGCACCAGGTGGACCGCTCTGGGGAGCGTATTCCAGAAGTTGGACTCATGGCCTCAAGAAAGTGGGCTAGAGGCAAGGAATCTGAGCCCAGAGGATGCCGTGGATTCCCATTCCCAAAATGGGTTCGTCACACACCTCTACAGTCAACCTTCTGGACTAATTTTAGCAGGGGTCGTGGGCACAGCGAGGCGGTGGTGGTGGTGGGCGTGGGCACCTCCGGCTTGGCCACCCCCGGGCTTGCACAATTAAAAATAGATTTTAAAAGTTGTATTTATGTTACCTTCAATCTTTTCTTCGTCTTCGTTTCCCTTTCTCTTTCGCCCGCCTCTCTTCTGTTTCCTGATCCGTATTCCCGCTCTGTATATGCGTCCAATGGTGGGGTGCAGGGGAGAGGGCCGGCACGTGCACAGTTGAGCTGTCACAATTTGGGCATGCGCCGACTCTCTCTGCTCACTTTTAAAGAACACCTGCGCCGGCTCAGAGCGTTTGGACTCATCGGAGATCGTTTTCTCCAAGCGAGTCCAAAACCTCTGAAGCGGGCCGGATAAATGGGCATGGTGGGCTGGATATGGCCCGTGGGCCATAGTTTGAGGACCCATGAATTTCAGCATCATTCTCTCAGTCTTCATTTTGGCCCTGGTTCCAAATTTTGCTTCTGAACACTCTGTAGTTTGCTTTATGTCAGGATAAGCACTGATCCTTTTACGCTTCGCTAAAACATACGCTCAGGCACGGAGCCCGCGTTGCCTGCGCTGAGAAGGGAAACCTGTTCCCAGCAAGCTGACTGGAGCAATAATAATAAACAGCATCTAGAGGACAGAAGGTGACATAATTTCCTCTGATTACATGAATGTCTTTCTTGTGGTGGGGGCGCGGGGGGGAATCTAAGCTGGCAAGATGATTTGCAGTCTGATTGCAAGAAGGTTTAAATCACCAGGTATAGAAAATGCTGGCATTTTAATGGACTTTTTTAAGGCCTTCCAGGGGCCATTGTAAATCTGCTGGAAAACAATTGCACCATTTTTGTTTGTTTCTGCATTTGAGCTACATCTTCTCTGACAAGCTCCTTGGCTTATCCTAATTACAAAACCATTAGCTATACAAAGAGCACATTCATACCACATGAACTTGGCAGAACATTGAAAAAATGTCCTGATTTCTCTGAGGCTAATTGTATAATGGTTTGATTTCTATCTTGTCAATGTTTCTGGCTTTTGCCTCTTGAAAGCTCTGTTTGCATTGTCCCAGTCAAGTGACAATACAACGCAGGACTTTCAACTTGATTAAAGCTTGCTTTGTTTGCACTTCAATATATTTGCGCATTTCCTTGAAAAATGGAAAGTGCCAAGGATTGTGGCAAAGCGTACGGTTCACAGACACAGGCTTCAGCTTGCGATCTGTCCTCCTGGGTAGAAGAATCTCACGGCAGATGTGAAATCTTTGTCTCTGTCTGGTAGAACAGAGACTTAATCCTTAGGATTTCTTGTTCTGTTTTTCTGTTATGTGCCATCAGGTCATCTCAGGCTTATGACAACCCTCTGAATGGATGCCCTCCAAAATCTCTTGTCCTAGCTGAGCTCTTGTAAACTCAAGGCCATGTCTTCCCTCGAGGAATCAACCCATCTCCAGATGGAGGAGCTACTGGAAGTGGGGAGATGAGGATGTGTGTGGCATTCAAGAAACTAAAAAGTGTGTTGGCAACATGTCCATATACTCCTCCATGGTGTTTCCAGCCATGGCCAAACAGTTGCTTTGGATCCATAAGACAGGCCATGAAAGTGATAGCTTTCTAGGATGGTCATTAAAAGTGAGGAATTACCTAAACAGAGGAATTATATTACCAGAAAGAGGGAGGAAGGGGAGACAAATTGGCAGAACATTGCATGTACAAATGTGTGTGCGTAAGGTGCAAATGCAGAAGTCATAAGTATAATTTCAATAGAAATGGAGAATATTAACTGGCTCACCTGTGAGTCTGTGCAGCCCGCTTTCCAGGTGATAACCATGGATGTTCGACTGTCTGGAATTTCTAATAGATTTCAACCACTATGTTCTTTTTGCTCCACACTCCATTTATATTGATGCTCTCGATGGGGTACAAAGCTCATCCTCCTGTATTTCTGTGCAGAGATATGGATGGATGGAATATGACGTATAGATGAAATATGACATGATAGATTATGACACCTACCAGGTCGTATTCACCCTCCTGTATTAAGAGTTCAAATTCATGCTGTTTGTTTCCCATTCTCTGGGCATTGGTATATAGATATCAGACCACATGCGTTATACTCTAACTTTCTTCATACATTTTTGGAAGACCGTTATTGGGCACTGCTAGAGCGACTCCCTCTGTTGTGGTGCATAAGTACTTCTCCCTCCCCTCTGGGGGTCAGTTTAAAGTCCCTTGCCAGCAGCCCATCTTCCAGAAAGTGTAGTCCCAGAATCCAAATCTCTCTTGTCAGCACCACCTTCTAGCCAGGTTTTCACCCAGAGTATTTTTATTTGCCTCTCTACTCCTCTTCCAAGAGCTGGAAGGATGGAAGAGAAAATGATCTCGGCCCCAAAGTTCTTGATTGTCCTCCCCAAAGCTTTGGAGTTTGATGTGATTTCTTCCAAGTTCTGTTAGACAGTGTCATTTGGCCCTACATGAAGAAGAAGGGAGGGATATGTGCCTGTGGGCTTTATGAGCCATGGCAGTCCTTCAGTTACATTTCATACATCCTCCAGGGAGCCAGCATACCTGGTGAGTCCATGGGTCTTCACAACATAGGTGTGTTCCCAAGCCACACACCAGGGAATCTCCTACAACACTCCTCTTGTTCTCGTAGGCCTTGGCATTATTGCCACTGCTTGACTGACCTCCAGCCTCTTGCCTGGCGTTGCATGGGATGGCTTGCAGTTCTTCCACTGCAGGCAGTCCTCCAGTCTCATCCTCAAGTACCTGCAAGTGATTTCCTAGATCCATGATTTCCACTGGTGTCGAGTGTCTTCTTTTGCTCCTGCCACCCTTATCCAGGGAGTTTCCTCCTCCTTTTCCCTTACCGCAGTACTCTCCTCTTCTGCCTCAGCTCATTGTGTCTCTTCTGTCATTGCCATCATCATCATCTCATTTCTGTACCATCCTCAGCCAAAGCTCTCTGGGCAGTTTGCAACAAAGCTCTAGGACCACACTTAGCCACTTGGTCTAAAAACCTCTCGTCTTCTCTTACGACTTTGAGGGTGGACTCCAGTGCTCTCACCGTTTCTTCCAACACAGCCACAAGTTTGCACTTGTTGCGCATGTAGCCCACGTTGCGCTCAGGCAAAAGAGAGACAGACTTTGCGCAGACCTGGCAGGGCGATGCCACCATGGAATATTCTCAGTCCAGATTCTCTACCTGTTCAATCTACTTTGCGGTTAGTGTTGTACCGGCCTCTGCTTTCTCCTGTCTTCCCTAAAGGTTATCAGTAGAGTCCCCCTTGCCTCTGCCTTTCTCTCTGCCTCCATTACAACTCTGCTACCAAACTTCTGTCAGCTCTCCCTGTCCTCTCCTGTTTTCTCCATGAACAGAAAGTCCCTAGGGGTGCTTCCGCCAATCTGCTGAGCGAGAAGTCAGGAACCAGGATGCAGCTCCCAGCCACACAGATGCTGCTAATATGCAGGTCACCCTCCCCTTCAGTTGCAGCTCTCTGGAGTACACAGCCACTTGGAAGAGGCAATTCTGTTCCGCTCCAGGCCACTCACCCCTTTGCTTCTGCCTTTGACTTCTCTTCCACCACTGCCAAAAACAGGAGTTAGCTCTCTCTGTTTGCTCACCTTCCTTCCATTTCTGATGCATGTTCTTTTATGTTTTCAGGCCATCCCTAAGCTTTTATGAAGACTCACTGCTGCCGTCTACCATTTTTTGCATGTTGGAATTGCTTGCAATTATGTCTTTAGATTTGTAATTAAAAAAAAAAATCCCCTCTCATCTTGATTTTATTTTTCTCATTAGAGTCACTTGCCATGGGACTTTGATAATAGTTGTTCTGAGTTTATTAAAATTGGCTCTCCTAAATTCCAGGAAGCATGTTTGGCTACTCTCATCTTTATCATCCACCTCAATGGGAATGAACTATACACCTCCCGCAACATCTTATTCTGACCACTGCAATAGCCCGCAGGCATCTTCTTGTTGTATTAATGCATTTAGAAATGGCCATTTATTATTTCCCTGTTTTTCTTAAGTCACAAGAGATGTGTCAGCATCATTTCTCAAACAGAGTGTTAAGTTCACAGAATGAGACTCTTCTGTCTGTCTGTCATGCTGAGTGAGCAAAATTATTCATGGTTGTTACTATATTATGTATTCATAGAATGTGTTACCTTAATTAGGGCATCCAGATTTAATGTATGCAAATGTATTGGGTTACAGAAGCTGTCCTCTTCTCTAGGATGCAATTCTGTGGCTCATGGTATTAAGTAAAACTGCAGCCTGTCTCCTCTCTTGTTGAAAAACATCTCAGCTTTGCAAGCTCCCAATCTGCAGAAGCAGCTGTTATCTAAGCACACGCAGCTGAACTGGGTTTTGTGGGCTGTCCAGTCCCATCTGCTGCGTTTTGACTCAGAAATTAAGTCTGTCTTTTAAAATATGTTCATATTGTCTTCCACATGTTTCCCTCTTGCAAGGAATCAAGGACCCATGTGGTTCTCCTTCTCTGTCATTTATCCTCTCAAGAACCCTTTGAGGTAAGTTGGGCTGAGAGGTGGTGGCTGGCCCAAAATCACCCAGTGAGCTTTATTTATGATCAAGGGGAAACTAGAACCTGGATCCCCCAAGTTCCAGACCCTACATGCTGACCACCGGGTACCTTTAACAGGAGAAGAGTTATTTAAAGATCAGTAAACACACAAAGTTGCATCATTCCATCCTACAAATCTCCCAGAAGCTCTTAAACAAATTATATTCCCAACTCTGGCAGTAGAGTATGAGGGCAGGGACAACTTCAGGAAACTATTCTCTTGATGTAGATAGAATCTTTTTTGGCCAAATGCTCTTCAGAGAACTCAGTTGTGCTGCTATGCAGAAACAGAACGAGGATTTAGATCTTTCTCACGAGGATTTATGCAGTCACCACAGATTGGGGCTTCACTAACCCTAACAGGACATTTGCTGATCCTCAGAAACAATTTTTTTCCAGATAGTCATTTTTTGGGAATATCTGTTATCCATCCTTGAAAATCTGTCTTCTCCCTTCATCTGCAGGGCATCCCGTGAATCCAAGAATTTCAAGAACAAGGGCAGGACAAAAGGAAGCCATGCTGGCATAAATGTGCATCTTACTATTATGATACAATTTCTTAGCAAAGGACTAGACTTAATATGGAACAGAAGAAACACCTTGTATTATTTAAGAGTAGTTGTTAGGTAATGCTTCTTTTGTGTGCCTTCTATGTAGCAACAAGGTATCTGAGTAGGACTTTGCTTTGTTATTGTCAAAGCCCCATGTAGAATTTGCTTAGTAGTTTTCTGAAGTGGGAGAGATAATTGGTTTGCATATTACTGGATTGATTCTGGCTTGGGGAATTCAATTCTGAATTAGACATGGAGAGCAGCTGGGTAGAAAAACATGGTTGGAAAGTGACAGTTAAGGGAGAGGGGGAAATTAAGTAGTGTTAGGGGGAAAGATGGTGGGTGGATGCGTGGTGTTACAGGAGGACTAAGAGATAGATGAGGAGAATGTGAATGGCTTAGGCTTAAATATTAATCATATGTGGCTGGGGAAGATCGTATGTCAGAACCAGGCAGCTGTGTAAGGCCAGAAGGTGGCTCTAAGATCTTGCCAGACACACAGTCAGGAAAAACCCAGATAAAATCAGAGCTTTGGAGAAGCAGCCAGTCACTAGCAAAACACATTAAAAATGTGCAAAAGCGTGCTTTAAAAATTAGCCACGCTTGCACCACAGAGTTGTTTGCGGTCCACAAGTGTGGGAATTTGAAGCCTTGGCTGGGGTGACATCCCGGGGATTTTCTGTTGCCAAGGTATGGCAGGTACGAACGCTTGACATGGACCCAAAAAGGCTCAAACAGGCTTTTCCCCTTTTGACGTCCCTTGACAACTGTCAAAAGGCAAGCTGTCAAGAGGAACCCAAAAATATGAGTGATGTATATATGTGGAAAAGGGATGGTGTGATTTCTTAACAAGATCCTCAACTCCCCCCCCCTTCCCCCACCACACATTTTACACATTAACCCTAAGGTGGAAAAACACTTCCCACCCACTTTTCTAGGAAATACAATTTCAGCAGCTAGAAGCTCTGCATTTGGACAAGACACTCTGAAATGGCAGTCAGTGACTGTTAAAATGATGACGACCCCTTTTTCACTAGGGAAAAAGGAGTCTAAAGTGCAAGCAATCTGAACAGATCCCAAAATTACTCCCAGCCACAGTGAGGATGGAAAGGTACCCCGAGGTCCCCTGGGATACAAGAAGGAGTTCTGAGTCGAGCTGCATATTAAGGAAGGTCTCACTGCGCATTGCTGTTCCCCTGCCTTTTAGTCATTCCTGCTTCACTCCAAGCCTCATGGAAATGGGTGATTTGCTTCTCCCTGTATCTTAGGTAAAATTTCAGATGATGCACAAGTGACGATACAGTAGAAGCATATCAAACCTGGAGAATCTATTCAATCTGGAGGGAATGAAATGTGCCAGGAGTGAGTCCTTCTAAACCCAGCACTTTGAACTTCAAGTCATCTCGAAGGGGCCGGAGGGCAAGGGATGGAGGCCCCTTCTCCGTATCCATTTTTCTGTTCCATTTCTTATAGGTCTTCTGTCTTCACATTTTAAGTAAGTGATGCAGGATGATCAGGGTATCAGCATCCTTTTGGAAAGTCAGTGGAACAAAGCACGAATTGAGAGCAATGTTCCATCTTTGATTGGTTGATCACAAAGCACAGACCTCATTCACTTCTACCTTTGCAGCTGGCTATTTGTGAAGATGAGACTTTCGTAATTTTAAACTGAGATGTAAATACTGCCCACAGGAAATCTAAAATAATCTTATTCATTTCCTTGCATTATGCATGGGAGAATTTGATAGCTCGCTAACTCTGTCTAGATTACCACTCAGGGACTACTATGAATTGTGTTATTATTAGGATAGATAAAATGCCCCCAGTTGTACAATTATCTCTCTCTCTCCCCTTGCCTGCCTCAATCTTATCCATCAGCAATAAAGATCAAAGTTCACGGACACCTTGCATTCTAGTTGGAGTAATTTACAAGCCATGTTCATTACACGTTGCCATTGAAGAAGAAAAGCAAAATAATATAACGCAGGGATGGGTGACTTTTTCATCAAAGAGGATCCCATTGGAAATGCATCATCATGACTTGGAATGAAATGCAAAATTTACATACTTAATCACATACAACACAATTTCCATAGTTATGGGTTCCATTTGCATGTCCTCCATTCATGGAACTCAGTGATCCTTTAGCTTCACAGACTCTCTTTGAAGACAGATTCACTAAAATCTATAGAACCAAATAAATATGGCTTTCATTGGAGGGATTCAGGATGGGCAGACAGATTGTATGAACAGGAGAAACCTGTGTTATTTCACAGAGACATAGAAACAGAGTGAGTCAGAAGGGGGCTCATATATTTATTTCTCATATATTTATGGCATTTTTGTAAGCGGGGAAAGCATGCAGAAATGAATGTGTATTCTATGTATTTATTATTAGTAATAAGGATCCAAATCATTGTTGAATATTGTCATCCACTGCTGGCTTAATTGCAAAATTTTCTGCATTTGAAATGAGAAAAAAATCTCTAACATTTATAGAGCAGATAATTCTTGCCCAGAACATATTATTTGCACATGGCTCACTTGTGCAACACCCAGAACATGTGGAAGCCTTTTTTCCCTGTCCCTCCCTCACAAATCCTATGAAAAGTTCCAAAATGCAGAGTGTTTGGTACATATCTTTGTAGCGGTGCATCGGTTTTGTGATGGAAGTAGGATATTTCCGACTTCCTGAGCCAAAGAATCAATGGCCTGGGTGCATTTTCAACCATGATGGAGGTCTCTTCCCATCTTCATACTCCAACTGCACTTGAAGTCATATGGCTAACTAGTTATTCCAGTTCTTCACCTAGCATTGAAAGGGTGCTATGGAGAGAAGGAGGCCTTTAGCAAGTGCTCGTGCCTCCAGACCACTTCAAATATACACATATTTAACCCACCAGCTCTTTTATTGCAAAGAATAAATAAGAAATAGAATTCGAATCTTAAATTATTGAATTAAAATCTTCTCTGGAGTACTGGAAATGGTATGTCCCCCCAGTACATGAAAAACGGTGACATTTTCTAGGTCTCTGCCATTGTATCTCCTATGCAATAATGCAGAATCATCTTACTGAGTTATGGAAATGGTAGAAGAGACTCACATTTGCACCTACATGTAGAAAGCTTCCCTGGAGCAACCTATTTCCAGGAAAAATGGAGAACAGATTCTAGGCTGCTGGGCTTCAGGACCTCAGAGGACTGGCAGCCCACCCAACAGGGCCAGAAGAGGGGGCATGTGAATCAGCAAGACTCATCATTGTTCTTAAATTCCCCCCAAAGTTCCTTGGAAGCATGAAGATTTGCTGGTATTTTCATGAGCAATTCCCAAATGCATGTTTTGATTGGGAAAGCACATCTTTCTTTCTCATTGATTAAAGTGTTCTGTGTGCAGTTTTTCAAGTGTGTGTGTGTGTGTTGCAGGGCCAGCTATGCCCTGGCCTGTGTGAGGAAAGGACACCAGGCCAAATGGAATGCCACAACCCTGTCCACGTTTCCCTTCCTGGCATTTTTCTGTTGTCTCCCGGGAGTTATTTTTCTTTTGCTTGGCTGCTTCCACCAAACAATCTCAAAAATTATAAATATTATAATTATTTTAACTTGATGATGTGAGCCGCCCCGAGGCTTCGGCGAATGGGGCGGCATAAAAATGTTTTAATAAATAAAATAAAATAAATAAAACTCTCTGGGTCTCTAATAAATTTATTTAGGTGGTGTAGGGCTTTGATTTTAGACTGTGGGTGGGTCATTCAGAAAGGAAGGCGGTCACAGCACAATTACTGAAAGAACTATTACTGTTGGGAAACCTCTGAATATTTATAGTCCATTCGCATGTGCACACAGAGAGAAAACTGTAAGAGCAAAGAGGAAATAAAATAATCATAGTGAACACCATCCAGTTAATTCCTAACTAAACTATATTCCTGTGTGGTCATTTCCTTCCAGCAGGTCTTCCTGTCTGAGTTCTCTGCTTTTCCAAAAGTTCAGCTTCTCCCCAGCATTCACCTCTTCTGCAAAGCAGTTCTCTGATTACTTTCCCTTTATAATTCTTTTAAAATTCCTCCCCCTTTTAGCACCCCTCTGCATTCTTAAAATAGCTTTTGTCTTTAACATTTATAAGTTAAAGCAGACAGGTGTTCTTCCAACTGTGGGCCAATCAAAAAGGCTCACCCTTCCACCATGGTTCTTCTGAGGAAGTTCTTGCAAACTTTTCTGAAAAACCTCTGCCTTTTGCAGAGTCAAAGCCTATCTTATAAAATTATAGACTTTTCAGAGTCAGGAACCTTTGTGTGCCAGCTTCTTACAGGTGTAGTTACTTGATGCATCTCCTGTTCTCACACTTATTTTGGAAACTCACTAGCATCTGCCTGACACTTTTGGATCCAGCAATTATATACCAAATAATGAACCTTGTCACATCTAAACTGTATAAAATATTCTAAGAAAGTTGTGTTCTTTCACATCCTGTAAATCACACCACAAAATAAGAGATGGATGCATATTAACCAGATCTTGCATCCACAACTGGATTTGTTTCAGAAAGGTATAAATTGGATCCATACTGGCCAACGCTAAACTAAAAGAAACATCTCATATCTCCCTCCTTAGCCAATGGTGTGTTCCAGAATGAGGAGGATACAAGTCCTGGAGCAGGAAAACAAGGATCCAAAGAGCTGGAGCTATGGGTGTAGACCAAACTAGGCAGGGGTCAAGCTCTAAGCCAGAACAGGGGCATGTGGTTGGTTTAGGCTTGGGCAGATGAGGCATGTGTGCCAAATGCAAGGCAATAATCAGGAAATGGTAGGCCACCTCTTCATACTTGAAGGAAGAGCTCAGAGTGTAGAACAAGTTCTACAGCTAAGGCTTTATTGGGCTTGGTGGAAGGGACGTGGGGTCAGCAAACTGAATGCTCAAGTGTGGTGCTACTGCAGTCTAGTTGTTGCTTGTTTAGTCGCAAAGTCATGTCCGACCCATCGCGACCCCATGGACAACATTCCTCCAGGCCTTCCTGTCCTCCACCATCCTCCGGAGTCCACCCAAGCCCACACGCACTGCCCCAGTGACTCCATCCAGCCACCTCATCCTCTGCCGTCCCCTTCTTCTTTTGCCATCTATTGTTCCCAGCATCAGGCTCTTCTCCAGGGAGTCCTTCCTTCTCATCAGGTGGCCAAAGTATTTGAGTTTCATCTTCAGGATCTGGCCTTCTAAAGAGCAGTCAGGGTTGATCTCCTTTAAGATTGGCTGGTCCGATCTCTTTGCTACTACAGTCTAAATGGGTCCTTAAAACAATGCTGGGATTGCAGATGAAGTCAAAGGTTCATGGCACAGGGAGAAAGTGCCAGGACTTGATGCTGGGGGCTTCAGTTTGAGATCTCCTCTTAGGATCCCCCAGCCGCAGATCACGGCTTGCATCCAATGCTATTATTCAAACTGGGATTTCCCCTGTCGCCTGTAACACCCTGCATTTGTTCCAGACCTACTCTGATGGGTGAGTGCGCCCTCCAGACCAGGTCTGGGGTGCACATGTGAGGCTGCATGAGCAGATTCCATCCCAACCCTCTTTTCACACTTCCACATGGTGCTTCTCATCTGCAAAAGGTTGTGAGATCGTACATCAATGGTTTCCTCCAGAAACAGCATGTATAATCCTGAACAAATAATCCTGAGCATCATGCAAAAGATGCCTATGCATTTTTCAATAAACCAACTCACCCTAAGCAAGATAAAAACACATATTTCCATCCCATAAAAACCTAACTTCATGTGATTTTACACTATAAAATGAAATGAGATATGTTTTACCCATCAGAGTTTTGCCTTAATTTAATGCACAGTTTAAAGTTACAATGTGGAACGGGATGCAGGAGTATTTGAGGCATCTTTCTTTAACAATATATAGCTGGATAATTCACAAATCATTCAACCACTTCTCTGAAAAACAAACATAAAAAGCAGATTACATTCTTACTTTTCCATCATTTTGGGCTTTTAACACTTCATTGTGGTACTCAGCACTTCTGTGTTCAGTGTTGTACATTCCTTTATGGATTCAATCCATCTCTTAGCTGGTCTTTCTTCCCTTCTTCTGCCTTCAACTTTCCCTGGCAGGATTGTCTTTTCCAGCATGTTTTGCCTTCTCATGATGTGTCCAAATATGACAGTTTCTTTGTTTCTAGGGAAAGCTGTGAATTTAATTGATCCTGGACTCACTTGATCATCTTTTTGTTGGCCCAATATAGTCACAAAGCTCTCTTCCAGCACCATGATCTGAATGTATCCATTTTCTTCCTATTAGTTTTCTTCACTGTTCATCTTTCACACCGCCACATGGTGGCTGGGAATACAATAGTGTGCATGATCTTGACCTTGGTTTACAATGAACCATCCTCCTTCTTGATCATCTTTTCTAGTTCCTTCAATGCTCCCCTTCCATATCTCATTCTTCTTTGACTGCTGTGGTTGCAGTTAAATAATAATTCCACACGTAGAGTTCTGCTGAAAATGTCTCCCACATTCTTTCTTTAACATCTTTTTATTCAGTAAAATAAATGCTAAGAATTGATATTAGGTATTCATTGGAGAAGAACATTTCAGAGAAATTTTCATGGGTTGGGTTTGAGGTTCTCCCACCTAACATTTTTCAAAGGCAGCCAAGGAGTTGTGCAAACACAAGATTCTTCACTGTACAGTCACTTCCCTGGCAATTCTGTAGCCTCCATGTTTTCCCACTTTTTGGTTAAAGCTGAAATGAAGACATCATGAGGTCATGCTTCCCATAGGGCCTCAGGAATTATCGGTCCACTGCCTAGGCCAGTGATGGCAAACCTTTCAGAGACCGAGTGCCCAAACTGCAACCCAAAACCCACTTATTTAGTGCAAAGTGCCAACACTGCAATAAAACCGAATTCTGAGGTTTTAGTTTAGAAAAAACAAGCCAGTCCAAGCAAATATACATACATTCATACATACATATATATCTCTCCCCTTGGCAGTGCACTGACTGGCCGTGCAAATGCTCGGACGGGTTGCAGCTGATGAGTCGCGGCTCGTGACGCCATGGCCTGGCACTGTGATCCCTTTCCGAGCATGCACATGGCCCCTGTGGGCACTCTTGTCTGATGCTCGGCTGCTGGAGCGATGCTGGGGTGACTTGGCTTGTGTGCCAACAGGGAGGGCTCTGCGTGCCGCTGCAGCACACGTGCCATAGGTTCGCCACCCCTGGTCTAGGAGGTTGCAGAGTACTGGAGAGCAATGTAAAAGGGGGGGGGGAAATGGGCCCAGTACCCTCAGCACCCTCTCAGTGATGGTTGTTGTTCTGTGCCATCAAATCATCTGACTTATGGCGACCCTATGAATGAAAGCGCTCCTGCCTTTGACAGCCCTGCTCATTTCTGATAAATTCAAGGCGCAGGGATTGCATAAGGTCAAAACAGAAAACATGCTGAGAATGAGGGAGAATATAAGCCACTTTCACTGAGTTAGAATCCTTGCAGGATCCTGTGGAACAGTTTCTGGCACACAACTAGCGCAATGTCTTCCCTGGAGCCAGATGTAAGAATCCCCCTTCACACCTGTGGTGTCTAAGATGGAAAATAATGGCTAGGTTGCCAACATGGTGGACGTTGTTGCCATGTGTAGGGGCAGTGCAGAGACCTACAAGCCCCGGGGAAATAAAAAGGAAACGGTGCTCTGACTTCTGCCAGTGGCAAACTCTGCACATGAGAAATGGTCAAGAATTCCTCTTCCCACTGGAGAAAAGCAGGACACTGTCATCCTGATGTTTCCGCCCACAGATTTTGAGAGGTCTGTTGTGCACAGGTGTAGCTATGCCACCTTAATGATGCTTAAGCCACTAGATGCGAAGATCTAGAGACCAAGTAAAGACAAACACACAGTAGAGTTTGTGCCAAGCCCTTGATATGCTCAGATGTAAATATTGATAGGAAGAGCCAAAGCAGAATTCATAGGCAAACTGAGAAAGTGACCAAGATCAGTCTGATTGCAAAAGTGGGGTGGAATGTAATAAACTGAGATGGTAAGGGCAAAAGAATCCCTGAATAATCTGTTTCTCCAGATTAAATATTAAATATTTCAAAAAAGGAAATAATGTCCTATTATAGTTATTAATTTCAGTTCTAGACTACCAATACCAAAAACTCTCTTGGCAGTTTACAGCAGTTCACAAAATGCAAAACACAGCTGCAACAAAATAGAATATAACATTTCAAAATACAAAATTTAGACCATTGAAACACCAAAAACAATTGTAATAGAAAATAGACTTGCTAAAACCTGTTAGAGTTCTGTCCTAAACCTGTTAGAACCACAGAGGTTGTGACATGAGAGAATCAGAATAGCAGAATGAAGCTAGTTCAGATGACATTTTAACAGGACTGGCAATTTTCACCCTGGCCCAGTACATGCATTCTGTCTTGGATTAGTTAGATCCTGGCTCCTTTTGAGAAACCAAAGTTTGTGCTATTTTTTGATATACTCTGATAAACTTAAAGGCACCATTTCCAAGGGAGATGCAAACAGAGTATGAAAAGAAAAGAAAAGAAAAGAAAAGAAAAGAAAAGAAAAGAAAAGAAAAGAAGTATATCAAAAGTAAAATCAATACAATGTGATTGAAAAGCAAAATAGATTTTCCCAGCTGGAGCATAAGTAGAGATTGCATCCATTTATCTACCACATCGCAATCCACTAAGTACACAAAATGCAGAGACAAAGGACATTAGTCACAAATAACGATAAATCATAACCACAATCAGGTGTCAAATTAATATTTATTTTCAGGTAGCCTGCCAATGTCACAAAGTCTGAAATAAGATCAGCTGAGCATGGCATAGAATGATAAATCAATAGATTCAGTCCCCCCGCCCCAACACACACACACACACACACTTTTTCTTCTTCTGCAGAAAAGAGCTAGAGGGAATTGTAACAGTATGACCACACTGCCAGTTATGATCTGAATGTATCTGAGTTCAGTGCTCTCATTCACAGGTGCAGATTAGTATTAAGAACTGTGAAGCAATTGCTTCAGACAGTGCATTCCAAAGAGCCTGACATTTTATTTCTCTACAGCTCTGCTTCTTATATGCATGCTATTCTCTTGCTGGCAGCAATATTCTAACAAATGTCATATCTGGGGTCTTTTTTGGACCCCAAGAAAAATCTTTATTTATTTGCTTGTTTTTGGATTTATATCCTGCCTTTTTCCTACAAAGGGTTCAAGGCAGCTTACATCTCCTCCTCTATCTTATCCTCACAACAACAACCCTGTGAGGTAGGTTGGGCTGAGAGTCTGTGACTGGCCCAAAGTCACCCAGTTGGCTCCATGGCTGAGTGGGGACTAGAACCCAGATCATCTGAGTCCCAGTCCCATGCTCTTAACCACTACACCACACTGGCTCTTAATTAATTTACAGACTATAATACATAGCCCATCCAAGAAACCCCTGGCTTGTTTTGCTGGTAACTTCTTCCTACCAAAATTGGAGAAATGAACTAGAGAAATGGCTATCCTTGACTAGATTCCAACCAACAAGGATGGCCTATTAGATAAGTGGCAACTACAGAAACTCTGGGGAAAAGTGATCGTGGCATCATTAAATTCTTGATTATAAAGGAAACGAAAGCCAAGGGTAGCCAAACATGTCCTCTGGAGTTTAGGAAAGCCAATTTTACTAAGCACTGTTTCATGGCAAGAGACTCTAATGAGAAAAGGAATTCAAGATGGGTGGGAATTTTAAGAGAAGGAGAATTCTAAAGGTGCAATTGCAAACAATTACAACAAGACGAGGAGGTAGAAGACCACTGAAGATGCCAATGTGGCTTTGCAAAATGCTTGCAGAGGACCTGAAATTAAAAATGGATGCACATTGGAAGTGCAAGACTAGACTACAAAGGAAGACTGCAAGCTGGAAGCACGGCATTCCAGGGAGCATCAGGGTGACTGACAAACAGCAGAAGTTAGAGGGGGCTGCTCAAATTGGGCAAAGAAGATGTTCATGCAGCTGAAGCAACTGCCACATGAAGAAAGAGTACAAGGTGCAGAGATTTTTTTGTAGTTGTTGTTTATGTTGAAAAAGAAAAAGACATAAGGGGATACTTTATGAAGTCTTGTAAAATTTTACAAGGTGTGGAGAGAGCAAGTGGCCATTTTTATCCCTTGCTCATAGTACCCAATGAATCGGAATGATAGAGGTTGGTGATAGAGATTCATTATAGGTGCACAAAGACACTTTTTGCATCTGTATAATGGGCGTCAGCAGCAAGCACCCAAATCCTCACTTGTACCCCCACACCTGAAAAAATTGCCACTCCCACACTGCTGAACTGCTGTTGATTTTGAGTTGCATTTCAGATGAATGACAGATACAGAAGATAGAAACATAGAAACAGAGCAAGTCAGAAAGGGCTTCCCAGGCCATATAGTCTGACCCCCAGCTCCACTCATGACATGCCCACCATGTGCATGTCCAGCCTATCCTTGAACACCCTCACCAATGGGGCCTCAGCCACCTCCCGTGGAAGCCCATTCCATATCCTCAGGGTCCTAACTGTCAGGAAGTACTTCCTGGCATCCAAATGGAACCTCGGTACTTTGAGCTTGGCTGCACTGGAGCACATCCTGCCTTCTTCTGCAGGGGACAACAGGTCTCTGCCCAACTCCCTGTGACACCCCCTCACATACATGTATGTTGCCAACAGATCCCCTCAGAGTCTCCTCTCTTCCAGGCTGAAAAGACCCAGTTCCCTCAGTCTCGCCTCATACGGTTTTCCCTAAAAACCGGCCACCAACCTTGTGGCTGTATGCTGCACTGACTCTAACCTGGCTATATCCTTCCTGTACCGAGGTGCCCAAAACTGAACACAGTACTCCAGTTGCGGGTGCACCAGAGTTGTATAGAGTGGTAGTAATACCTCTCTCGATCTAGAAGCCATGCTTCTGGCTATGCAACCAAGGAAGATTGCATTCCTCTCGACCTCGAGATCCCTTTCACAAGTGCTGCTCTCCAGACACTTGTCCCCTAACCCATACTTATGACACCCATTCCTCTGCCCCAAGTGCAAGGCCTTGCACTTATCCACATTGAATACCATCCTGTTGTCCCCTGCCCACTCCCATAGTCTGTCCAGATCCTTTTGGATCTGGAGTACCTGCTCCTCAGTTGAGAAGATATGCATCTTCAACTTACAGAAGGCATGCAGGGAGTGTTAATGCAAAGTGCCCCCCCCGGGGGGGGCTTCAGGGAGGCCAGCTTTGCATTAAGGCGAGGCGAGGCATGGCTCCCTGTGTGCCATATTCCAAATGGAAAAGGCACTGACTGGCCCATGCAGCCATTCAAAAGCCTGGCAGTTTGGAGGTGAGGCCATGGGGGAATTCCAGGTGTGGAAATATGTCATGACTGCTGCATATTTAAAGGACAGAATTCACTACTACAGGTTGTAGTGATACCCACCAGATTGGCTTTTAAAGGGGATTGGGCTGAAGCTATGGTTTTCCCAGTTGCAATGTATGGCTGTGAAAGCTGGACCATAAGGAAGGCTGAGCACCAAAGAATTGAGGCCTTTGAATTGTGGCGCTGGAGGAGACTCCTGAGAGTCCCTTGGACCACAAGGTGATCAAACCGGTCAGTCCTAGAGGAGATCAACCCTGACTGCTCTTTAGAAGGCCAGAAACTGAAGATGAAACTCAAATACTTTGGCCACGTAATGAGAAGGAAGGACTCCCTAGAGAAGAGCCTAATGCTGGGAACAATAGATGGCAAAAGAAGAAGGGGACGGCAGAGGATGAGGTGGCTGGATGGAGTCACTGGGGCAGTTGGTGTGAGCTTAAGTGGACTCTGGAGGATGGTGGAGGACAGGAAGGCCTGGAGAAGTGTTGTCCATGGGGTCGCGATGGGTTGAGCATGACTTTGCATCTAAACAACAAATAGAGGAGAAGGGTACCATTGACCACCTCCCATATCAGAAGCAATAACTTGCTAAAGGCTATGTCCCAAAGGGAGCAGCCGCACTCATGTCCCGCTTTCCGACCAGCAGCTTCCCGGTGGACCATGTGAACATAATGTTGATTAGGAGCCCATATCTGCTAAACAGAAATGAAGTTTTTAATTCAGTTCCCTTTTTTACCAGAATTTCCCCAGTTTACACACAACAGAAAACAACAACAACTTGTGGGAAAAGTTCATGTATTTCTGAATCTTTGGTGTGATTTGTGCTGCATATCTGTTTGGAAGTTGTTTTCAGAGAGCAATTGAAGGTGATGCTTTCAACACATAAAGCCTTGAATTTGTCGTTTAAAATGTTTTTATTATTATTTTGCTGCATTTTAGGGTATTAAATGGTTGCCTTTTTAGCAAATAGGGCAGTATATAAATGATGCTGATGATGATAGAAAATGAGTTTCAAATATGTGTATTTGAAAAATGTCATAGAACTGTATACATTTCCAAAACCTACACAACTGATGCAAATAGTGGTGTACAGGTACATTTCAACATGGGGGGTCCCTTCAAGCTAGTCAGAGTCACACCTCAAAGCTACACCCCATCAAAGTCACATCCCCCAAGTCTCAAGTATTTCCAAGATCATACAATTTGGGATTATACAGTAAAAATGAGCTTTGTCATTTTGTCTGATTTTCTGTCGAGTAATGAATGCAAGACGAGGGTATCTCTTTCTGAGGTAAAACAAGGACAGCTTCTAGAAGTTCTTTCTTATGGTCTTATTCATTATGAATGAATGATTTTAAATTACATTCATACTCCAGCCAAAAAGCTCCTAGGGTGTCTTATGTGGTATTGGTAAGGCAATTCCTGCCCATAGGCTTACTGTCTAAAAACACGACATACAAGGAGAAAGGGACAGGGAAGGAAGAGGAATAAAAGGAAACCCAGGCATTGATTGCCCACACTTACAGCAACATATACTGTACATTTCTGTTCTCCCAAGAGAAACATGCTGTGTTGACAAGCCCAGGTTGGGCTCTTTTCAACTTTCTGCGGCCTCTGCGATCGCTGGCTTGGTGTGTGCATCTGTGTGGGAGATCCTCTGTGAGTTTAAGGGTTTAGAGTTTAGGGGTTCCAACTTCTCAGAATATTCAGTCATCTTTTATGGCATTCTCATTGGATCCACACTGAATCATGTGTAAAGCAGCAGACCGAAGTAAGAGGAACTCAAGGTTACCAGAAGTCATGGCTAATTTTTCCCGTTGATGCTCTTGAATATACTCAAGTTATGGCACTTTAATTCCCCTCTAGGCGTTGTTTCTTGCAAATAATTCTGGGGGGAAGAGTTGCCAGAAAAGACTGGTTCACCTCAAAGAGCTACAATTCCCAGAATGTTTTTCAGTCAGTCCCTCTTCCCCATGAACACTGGAAACTGGACCTCTCTGGGGGAGGAAGAGGTGTCCACATGACACTCAGAAGCCTTGAGAATGTTGGTCCTCAAGACCATCTGGGAAGCAATGGCTGGACTCAAGATGTGGAATAACACACGTGTGCAGCAAATCCACCAAGATCCATACTTCACAGTTTTGGAACAGCCCAAACTTACAATCTGATACAGACACAAGTCAGAAGAAGCTTAAAACTGGACACTGGAGAACGTCATCAAGTTTCATTGTGTCTGATTTGCAAATCTCCAATACTTGTCATAAAGAATAGTCCAGTTCTTACACTAAGAATAGGAAAAGCACACATATTCTTGGCATGCCTCATAAAGATAAACAAATAAGTGTTGATCCTCTTGGAACATCTATCTAATCTTCATTGTGATGGGCTCCATTTTCACCAGCATGGTATTCTGCTAATGATATTAAAAATCTGTATTATACAGTCACTCCCCAATGCAACAGGCTTTTCAACATCCATTACTGATGGGTTGTAAGCTTGTCATGCCAGCCGCTCAGCCATTCCATTAGGAACCGAAGGAGAAAGGATTGGATGCTGGTAATTACAATTCAAGGCAATTAAGCAGCACTTCATAGACTCCTTCGGGTTGACATAGACAATATATCGCTGTCACGTCTTGATATAACTGTTGCAGCCTACAATTATGGTGGTCTATTCTAATATGCAACATGCTGCCCTTCGAAGGCGATGAACACAACGTCTAATATTATAACAGTCCAGTAGTCACTGGTAGACAACTACACCCAATTATTTTTAATTGGCTGAGTTACTCACATTGCGGCACGAGGGAGCAGAAAGCGTTAGGGGCAGGGGGCACTTCTTGCCCCACGCAATTTGAGATGGATGGTGCCCAGCAGAAAAGAACAGACTGCACCGAGACCATAGGAAGCTCTTCTTCTTTCACCTAGCCCAGCATCACCAACACTGACGGGCAGCAACACGCTCCATTCCAGGCGGGGTAGGGTTTTCCTAGCCACCCATCTGTTTTGTTTTATTTATCTATTCATTTATTTTGACAGAAGCTGCTGCAGATTGGACTTGGGACCTTCGGCATGCAAAACTGATGTTCTGCCATGGAGCTATCAAGCTAGCCTGGGTATTCTGATTAGGAATATAGGAAGAGTGCCTGTGCCAGTTCCAAGCGTGGCTCCATCTAGACTCCCTTGTCAACCGTGTCTTTCTGAGATTTCAGGCATGTGGTTTTTCCAGCCTTCCTGAAGATCTGGGGGCTCCCGCCAGGGTGACTGGGTACATTTTCACAATCCTCAAAAGCACATGATTGTCGGTTCATGACAAATCGCAGAAGGAAGGTCATTCCAGAAGGAGGATGTTGCTGCCAGGTGGGAATCTGCAGGATGTGGCATGGAAGGAAGACCTCCACAAGGTCTAGCAGGTCTACATGCCCAGCCAGCTCAAAAGCAAACTGGTGGACTTTGGTAGCTGAGCCTTTGGTCCTGAATCTTTCCACCATCTTGTGTTCTCCTTTTTACACCCATTACGCACACATTTCTACTGCATTAATGAGACTGGCTGCCTTTTCTGGGGGTAGAGAGGAGGCATCCTCATGGTGCCATGTTTTCAGGTCATTTCTCCACCGCCACAAAGATGAAAACTGGATGAACCTCAAGCATGATAGAAGTCCCATTCTCATGGATCCTTAAGTCCAGTGGGCACCAGTCTTAACGTAGTTTATTCTAAATTTAATTAATCATGTTTGCTTTGAATAGGAAGTCAGCAACTCTATGTGTGTGAAGATTTGCAAAGACCAAGGTAAAAAAATTCTGAGAAATATGAGGTGGGGGGTGAGGGGTTAGATTTGGCAAAGTGCCTGAATTTCAGTGGTAACCTAGAAATTAATTGACCAAGTACTATTACTTTAGTTTATTAAAATTCCAAGTTATTCTGCAGAAGTTTAGTGAATTGTGCTCTACTTATTAATGGGAGAAAATACCCTTTAGGCAATTTTATTGTTCTTTTAATGTCTGAACTCCAGAACATTGTAGCTTTAAAATGAATTACAATGGTGTGTTAAAGAGGGATAATCTCTCTGGTTATTTTATTAAGTGTTTCATGAATGAAATGGAGATTTGTGGGCATTTTTTTAATTCCTTGAAAATTAAGCAAACAGTGCCTAGCAATGAGCTATATCTCTGGCATAGACAAGCAGAGGCCCCGTGGGATTCAGAAGTCTGATATGTGCTTTGGAATGGATTGGGCAAGGAAATACAATTTCAGTCTTTCATCCAGTCTAAGGGTCACTTTGCTTCTCTACAAAACGACTCCCCAATTTGCATCTCCATTCAGAGAAAAGCCATTTCAACAGGTCTTCATTGGTGGAGGGAGATAGCCTATAAATTATTTTGTGGACTGGGGACTGTCACACCATTTAATATTGCATTTTAACTATGGGCATTTTTCTATGACTTAGTAATCTCTTCATTTAAAAATGAAAAATGTTTTAAAAATGTGTTTCGCCATGCATTTTTCTGTGTTTATGCACTGACAAAGAGAACACGGAGAGTGTCAGTTGAGATGCTGCTGGGAAAGTTTGGGAACGTCCCCTGAACTACATAAGTCATTTTATGGCCATGCTCTAAATGCTACTAAACATCCCAAATATGCCTATGGACTCGGGGCGGGGGGGGGGAGGTAGAAAGAGAGGAAAGGATTGCATGATTGAACCTTGTGCAAAGAAAAGATTGGCAGAAGAGGCATCTATGATTTAAGATATGCAGATGATAGCATCGTATTGGCAGAAGGCATCACAACTCCCAGTGAAAGTAAAAGAAGAAAGTGCAAATTCAGGAGTGCAGCTGGACATTAAGAAAGCAAAAAATCAGGACTACAGAAGAATTAGGTGACTTTAAAGTCAGCCATGAAAAAAATAGAAAAGTAGAAGATTTCGCATACCTTGGGCTCCGCCATCCATTCAGAGGGAGACTGCAACCAAGTCGACTGAAACTTGGAGGGGCAGCAAGGAAGGATCTCAGAAAGATAATCAAGTGCAAGCATACTTCACTCATTGGAGGCCAAGGCCAGGATCATTCACACAATCGTATTCCTAATCGCTGCATATGGTCTGAAAGCAGGACAGCAAAGAAAGCTGACGGGAAGAAACGGATGCATTTGAAACCTGGAGCTGGAGGAGAGCATCGCAAAATCCCTGGATGGACAGAGAGATGAAACCAAGTTGCAGCAGGAACTGTGAACACCGACTGTAAAATCAGTTCTGTCAACCTTTCACGGTTTTTCCAGCACCTTCTGCTCCATCGTCTGCTCACTGATGGAATCAGATTGTGTAAAAATCTGATAACCCTCTGTGCAAATCTGGACATTTTTCACTCCCCGAAAGGACCACGTGCTCCTCCAATGTCCCCGTAACCCAGCTAGAGCTTGACTCCGTCATGGAGAAGAAGGTTCCTGTTGCTCTTCAAACAGCTTTCCCAGTTCATTGTGATAAACAGAAAGATCCACCAAAACAGTTAAAAAAAAATGTGGGGGTGGCTTTTTAGCAGAAATTTCACCTGGTGATGGACTCTGAATCTTTTACTAGTGAAGATTCATATGGTAACAGTAACTTCTGCAAAAATCCATGAAGATGAAGGATAAATAGAAGGAAAAGGGAAGCAAAGAAAAGTAATTTCCAGTAGTCTGCTCTGAAATTTATTAGAGGCTTGCTGCCACCCCCCCCCCCAACTTTCCCTTACTCCTGCTTCCATGGAAACAGACACCAGTGGAAACAGGACAGGTTGTTCTGAACTTATCACTGTTTTACAAAAGGAGGTTTTTGTGTGGCAGGATTAGCTTAAAGAGACCCAGATTCCATTTTCTAGGAGTGGCATCCCCAGCTGCTGCAGCAGACACAGCTAAGGGTCACCCCTAAATCGGCATCCCTGGTCTTTGCTCCCAGTAGCGCTTGTGTCGTCTTTCTTGTTTGACTGACGTTTTACTCATTGCTGCTAAGTGCACTTTCCTAAACCCTCTAGTGGTCATGGGAAGGAGGGACCTCTTGAAACATGCTTCTGCTGCCTTTCGTCAAAGCATGTTGTAGGGGAATGTTGCAAGGAAACAACCTCAAAATAAAATGTTAAAAGGCAAAAGTAAACAGAAGGGCAGAGGCACTGAGTCCATGTTAAGCTCCTGGCTGAATGTTTTCACCTGGCATTGAAAACAACCTTCCCTGGCTTGGTGCTCAAAGACTGTGGTGGTCTTCCATCCCCTCCTACTCTTGGGAACATGGTCCATGGCCAGGAAGGTATCCAAAACATCTGGAAGGCACAGCTGGGCAACAGGTTCTACAAATATTTGAATCCAAGGCTGCTTACAGAGTGGATTAATCAGTGCCCTGTCTAGAATCATAGAACAGTAGACTTGGAAGGGGCCGTGAAGGCCATCAGGTCCAGCCCCCTGCTGTTGGAATGAAGATGCAGCTCCTCTCCACAGGTATAGTGGGACAACTTGTCAGGGGTACCACACAGGTCCAATGGCCACCAAGAATCTGTGATCAAGCTGGCATCCTGAATCAGCCTGTCCAGCTAGTTCTGCACTGTGCCCCAGCTGGACTTGAAGCTGGCCATGGAGATCAGAGCTACTCGGCATGGGTAGTGAGAGAAAAGTAGCATTGCTCCAGCTCAAATACATTGCACTGGGTTTTTTCACTGTTGGGGGTGGTCTCATGTCCATTTGTTTGGTGGGTCAATAGGGACTGAAAGCAAGATGCAAGAGGCAAAGAGAACAATAGTATTTGATGATTTTGGCTTCCCTCCTGGACCAACAATGTCTGGTGCGGTGAGCTGAAAAGAGGAAAAACTATGCACCTTTTTGTTCTTTCCTACATTCTGATTTCACTTCAGAAGTCTCTATTGTTCTGACTACTTCCAACAAATCGACCTTAACCTCAGCTACCTACTACAGATTGCCTGGTGGTCAGCTGTTAGATGTGAGTTGAGTGGACCACCTCCAAAGAGACACAGACTTTTAAATTACAAGATTTGCATTTTATTACAGAAGAACATCAATAGAACAGTCTTAAAAGCTGAGTGAATATAGACACCACCACCGTAAAAACAATAGAGTGATAAAGCACTCAGAAGGAATGGCATCCAACCAACCTAATGAGACTGTCTCTCTATTTTATACAAGTCCTTACTCCAAGCAATATTCTGCCATCATAAGTTGATCTCTCTTAGCCAGTTTTCCAGAATCTTTGAAGCTTTCTCTCTTCTAAGCCCTTCTTTCCTTCTTTGCAGCCTTCTCTGCCTCTCTGTTTCTCTGTCTCCAGATTTTATCTTTAAAAAAATCTCTTTCTTCCCATCTCCATCCAGCCAGGAGGGTAATTACTTGCTCATTTCTGCAATCTAAATTTCTATTTCCTGAGTTAAAACTGCTGTGTAGCCATGGTGAGAAGGAAGCTGTATGTGATGGATTGACAGTGGCCTTACTCTGACCTACGCTCAACCTTTGTGCTACTCCTTTTGTGGGGTTGCAGTCCTTGATCAACACAGTTTTTCATTTGCCACTTTGTAGAGCTGAGCTCAGTCCCAGGCATGCCAAAAGATCAGCAAATTTACTTCTGGGGTTCTGCTCACCTCCTACGGCTCTGAATTGTCCTCAAATTCATATCAAGGAAAAAGGATCTTTCTTTGGAGAAAAATTAGCTCAATATTCTACACAGAGCTCCGCTGTCAACCTGTATGTATTGTTCCTGAGGTTTTATGCATTGGTTTTTTTGCAAGAATTTTAGGAAGGTCAGAGGTCAGAACCTTGGAGAGTCCTGTGAAACATTCTGTCATATGGATTATATAATAGAAATGCAGTTCAGTTAGAGAGGGAAGAACAGATACATAGATAACAAACAATAACTTCATTTCATCTTTGTTCATCTGCATCTGTCACAGAGGATATGAATTAATGAAGTGAAATGTTTTGCTTAAGTTACTTTGATAGATTTTCCCCCCTTTGATTGTTTGGAATCACAGCTCATCTCCTGACCCACATGCAGAGACGAAGAAGGTGTGAGCAACCGATCTTTGCATTCTGTAGCATCTTCATTTATTTCCGTTTGTTCAGATGTTTTGAGGAGTGTGCTGGGAAATAATTTAAATAAATAGGATGTGCAGTGCTGTGATCCTGTTTTCAGACAGCTCTTAAGTAAAAATGACAGGTAATAGAAAAGATAGTTTAAAAGCCATTACGTATCTGTCAAGGAACATATTGAAGATTCTTCAAATGATTAGGAGAATTTTTTCAGGACTCTTTTCTGTTTTAAATAACCCTGAAAGCATGGAAGGGGGTGAAATCCTTATTATTATATATGCAGTGAGTGTATGCATACCGTAGGGTGTCAAAATACATCGTCTGCAGTTGTTTTTGAGCAGCAGGTTCTACAAAAACCTTCCCCAGCATATTTACATTCCTGCATATTCTGTTGTGCGGCCACCTCTTCCATATTTTAAATTGCTCATTTCAATCACATGCCCTGAATGAGTCGTATTCGCCATCACATCATTGCACCAGCAGAAGGGAATGCCAGGAAGAAAGGAATTCCTCTGTGCCCCGTTCCTGAATAGGTTCTGGAGAATTAGGGGAAGCAGAGGTGATGCACACAGGGGGTGGGGGGGTGGGGGGAAGGGGGGCATTGTACAAGCAGAAGGTGGCTCTCACCCAATGCTTTCTCACGCCTGCTTTTCATTCACTCCTGAGCTGCATCGTGGGTTTTGAAGTTTCAGTGCTGCACATGCGGTTGTTGTAGGGCTAGTATTCATTAAACATAGAAACAGAGAAACAGAGCGAGTCAGAAGGGGATTCCCGGGCCATCTAGTCTGACCCCCGGCTCCAGCCGGCTCCACTCACCACATGCCCACCATGTGCATGTCCAGCCTATCTTTGAACACCCACACCGATGGGGCCTCAACAACCTCTCGTGGAAGCCCATTCCACACC
The DNA here is from genome assembly GCF_004798865.1 of Varanus komodoensis. Lineage (NCBI taxonomy): Eukaryota > Metazoa > Chordata > Lepidosauria > Squamata > Varanidae > Varanus > Varanus komodoensis. Next base: position 67,184,100 of record NW_025335568.1, on the reverse strand, counting down.
CTTGGGGTCCTGACTGGCAGGAAGTGCTTCCTGGCATCTAAATGGAACCTCATTCTTGCTGCCCAGAGTCCTGCTGAGCAAAGGGATCTTCAGAAGTCTTGTCTCCTCTCCTACAAGGTCTCCTACCAGGTCCCATGGATCTGTGGGATGAGAGGACTCAAAGAGTCCGAACTCCACCACCTGGTTGTGTCAAGATGCCACACATTCTTCCTGACCATTCCTTCCCCCACAGAGGGAAGACAGGGAGTGCTTTCTCTGTCCACGGTCCTCTGTGCAGTGTGGGATAAGAGGTGGCTAGGCTGCTACCCTCCAAGGTTATGCCCACCCCACTCCTGCCAGGCATCTTCCATGGAGTGATGGAGACCTTGATGGAAACCAGAACCACACGTGGCTTTCCATGGTTACATGCCTCCTTTTGTCCATGCAGCATGCTTCCATTTAAGTGGGTAAGTATGGGTAGATCAACATTGCTTCACCTCGCAGTATCACTGGAGTTTTCCCTGCTTCAACTCTGGAGCTGCTGCTCGGTTGCCCCTCCCTTCTAGCAATTTCCCTGGGTAGGGGAAGACACGGGCCAGCAATGTCAAGGAAGGGCTCCTCATTGCCCCCCAGGGGCAATGCCCACGGGTTCATCTGCTGTCCCCCTGCAAGGTCTCTCGTGAGGCCCATCCAGTTGCCAGTCAGTCACCCACAGCACGCCTCCCCTTGGCCACTTCGGTTTTCAAGGCATTTTTCAACAGGTGGGGCATTTGCATGCAGGAAGCTGGTTCTGTAAAGCTTACGGTGAAAATGTGTCCATCTCTGTCTTTGTCTCTATGACTTTAGCAACCTTCCATCTATCTATAGCTCTAAGGGTCTATTTCTATCACTTCCTAACAACTGACAGCTGGCAAACTTGGACTATGGGTCTCCATCGAACTTAAATAGTATGAACAGATAATTTCAAAATATCTCTAGAGATCCACATTTTGTAGCATGCTCATGGGCACACACAGTCATGGCCCTTCTTAGGAATGTTTTCTCCTGACATTTCAAACTGCCACTGCTAGGATCCGTGTAATGTCACAGCTGCAGATGAAAGCAGAAGCCAAATTTACTCTGCTTTTGGTCCGTTTATCTTTCATGTGAAATCACAGAATTAGAAACATCGAAACACAGAAACAAAGCGAGTCAGAAGGGGCCTCCTGGGCCATCTAGTCTGACCTCTGGCACCAGCCGGCTCCACTCACGACATGCCCACCATGTGGATGTCCAGCCTATCCTTGAACACCCGCACCAATGAGGCCTCAACCACCTCCCGGGGAAGCCCATTCCACACCCTCGGGGTCCTGACTGTGAAGAAGTGCTTCCTGGCATCCAAATGGAACCTTGGCTCCCTGAGCTTTGCTCCATTGGAGCGTGTCCTGCCTTCCTCTGCAGGGGAGAACAGGTCTCTACCCATCTCCATGTGACATCCCCTCACATACCTGTATGTCGCCAACAGATCCCCTCTGAGTCTCCTCTTCTCCAGGCTGAAGAGACCCAGTTCCTTCAGTCTCGCCTCATACAGCATCCCCTACAAACCGGCCACCAACCTTGTGGCCCTACACTGCACTGACTCCAACCTGGCTATATTCTTTCTGTAATGAGGGGCCCAAAACTGAACACAATAATCCAATTGCGGGCGCACCAGAGTCGTGTAGAGTGGTAGTAATACCTCTCTTGATCTAGAAGCCATACTTCTGGCTATGCAACCAAGGGTGGCGTTCGCCTTCTTGACCACCGCATCACACTGCTGACTCATGTTCAGCCTGCAGTCAACCAGCACCCCGAGGTCCCTTTCACAAGTGCTGCTCTCCAGCCACTTGTCCCCTAACCTGTACTTATGACACCTATTTCTGTGCCCCAAGTGCAAGACCTTGCACTTATCCACATTGAACGACATCCTGTTGTCTCCTGCCCACTTCCATAGTCTGTCCAGATCCTTTTGGATCTGGAGTACCTGCTCCTCAGTTGTGGCCACTGCTCCAGTTTTAGTGTCGTCTGCGAATTTGATCAGCAGACTGTTCACCCCTTCTTCCATGTCGTTAATGAAAAGCTTAAACAGGATCGGCCCCAGGACAGAGCCCTGGGGGACCCCGCTTGTCACTGGCTGCCATCCCGATGATTCCCCGCTAATGGTTACCCTCTGCTTTCGGTCAGTCAACCATGCCCTAATCCACCGGACAGTGCTTTGGTGTATCCCAAAACTCCTCAGTTTCTCCACCAGGATATCATGGGGCACTTTGTCAAAGGCCTTGCTGAAATCCAGGTATACCACATCCACTGCATCCCCTCCATCCAGCCATCTCGAAACCTTGTCATAGAATTCCACAAGGTTTGTCTGGCAGGACCTGTTTTTGCAGAAGCCGTGTTGTGTGGCTGTCAGCCTCCCTTCCCTATCTAGCATCACTAAATCTCTCTCTATTATGAGCCTTTCCATTGCTTCTCCTACAGTGGATGTAAGGCTAACCGGTCTATAATTCCCCATGTCCTTTCTATTACCCTTTTGAAAATTGGGACCACTGATGCCACCCTCCAGTCTTCTGGAACTTCACCTGTTCTCCATGAGGTCTCAAAAATGGAGGCCAGCGGGCGTGAGAGAACCCCTGCCAACTCTCTAAATACTCTCGGGTGTAACCCGTCAGGGCCTGGCGCCTTTGTAATGTCCAATGCCCTGAGGAGCCCCTTGACTTCAAGGGGGGTGACTCTAATCTGTGCCCCTAAGTCCCCAGCCTCATCTAATCTCCTATGCGGATCTCCCCCGTCCTGCTCTGGGGAGAACATAGAGGCAACATAGTCATTTAGCATCTGTGCCTGTTCCCTCATATCAGTCACTGGATCTCCTTCCTCCTTATTTAGTGGGCCCACCACTTGTCTCCCCTTCCTCTTCCTATTTACATGCTGAAAGAAGCCCTTTTTGTTGCTCTCGATATTCTTGGCAAGTCTCAGCTCGTAATCAGCCTTAGCCTTGCAAAGAATCCTTCTGCAACGGGCCTCCTCCTCCTGGTATACCCTTTTGTCTATTTCCCCCAGTACCCATTTCCTACGGAGGTTCCTCTTTCGTCTAATCCCTCTAACCACCTCCTTTCGCATCCATGGCAGCACTTTCCTCCGCCTCCCCACCTTACTGACTAGAGGTATCGTCAAGGCTTGCGCCTCCAAAACCTCCCTTTTGAGTGCTATCCACCCCTCCTCAACTCACTTACCTTCCAGTAACCTGGAAGACTTTCCCCAGTCTGGCCTTCAGTTGGCCAAAGTTGGCCCTCTTGAAGTCCCAGCTTCTAGTGCTCAACCTGCTGCATGTCCCCAGTCCCCTGATCTCAAAGCAAAGGATGGAGTGATCATTCACATCCAGAGCTCCCCTAATCTGTACTTCATCTATTAGCTGCTCCCTATTGGTCAAGACCAAGTCAAGGATGTTTCCCCCACTTGTCACCTCTCGGACCCTCTGTGTGAAAAACCCTCCCTCTATAGCTTCTAGGAAGCGACGTGACCTGGCTGTCACCGCCGAGTGAGTCTCCCAAGTAATATCCCGGAGATTGAAATCTCCCATAATTACTGTGTCTCTCCCCCGAGATATCCTTAGAATCTGGTCTGTCAAGACATCATCCAGGGTCTCAAGTTGACCTGGAGGGCGATAACATACCCCCACTGTCAGGTCTCTTTCCCTGTCAAAACCCCTAAGTTTCACCCAGACTGCCTCTGCCGAATCCCCATCTGTGCTGCATTCTATCTCGCTGCATCCTATCCCTTCCCTGACGTATAAAGCCATGCCCCCACCTCTCTTTCCCTTCCTGTCCTTTCTAAACAGGTGATACCCGTCTATGTTCACATTCCAGACTTGCCTTTCATCCCACCAAGTTTCTGTGATTCCCACCAGATCATACCCTCCTATTCCCAGGAGAGCTTCAAGCTCTTCCTGCTTATTACCCATGCTCCTAGCATTGGTGTACATGCACCTCAACTCCTTCCCACCGCTTCCTTTCCTTGGAGTTCCCAGCCTCCTCCTTCCTCCCATCCTCCCTGATACCTGGCCCCTCTCTGTAGGCGTCCTGTCAGTCCCTGAAGTATCTCTAAAACCCTGCTCCCAGAGCCCTGATCCTTCCCCCACACTTGTCCAGTGCAGACACGTTACTGGGGGGCCTGAACCCCCCCCCCCGGCTCAGTTTAAAGTCTTCCGGACGAAGCTCGCTAGAGCATCTCCAAAGGACCTTTTCCCCATCCTCGTGAGGTGTAACCCATCCCTTGCCAGAAGTCCATTGGCAAGAAAACAAGTGCCGTGGTCGAGGAACCCGAAGCGTTCCTTCTGGCACCATACGCTAAGCCAGTCGTTCACCTCGGAGGCCCTCCTGTCCCTTCCTGGCCCAAATCCCCGGACAGGTAAGATTGACGAGGAGGCCACTTGGGCCTTCAGCTCCCTGAGTTTCTTCCCCAAGGCCTCAAAGTCCCTGGTGGTCCCAACCACAGCCTGCCTGGCCACATCGTTTGTGCCCACATGGATCCCAGGAGCGGCTGGTGACCCCCGGAGCGAACAGGACGCTCCACTCTGTCCTTCACATGCTGGATGCATGCGCCTGGCAGGCAGCAGACCTCCCTTGTCTCCAGGTTGGGGCGGCACACCGCCGGCTCAGTGCCCCTCAGCAGGGAGTCCCCAACAACAATCACCCGCCGCTGTACCTTCCTGGTGCTGGTGGGCGGCCGTGCCCTGGCCCTCGCCTCTCATGCAGCGGCCCCCTTGCTGCCTGATGTCCCAGGCTGGGGGTCCTGCTGGTCCCCCGAGGCCTCATCAGCCCCAGCCTCCCCAAGTGGAGAGAACCTGATTCCCAGCTCCAGATTGGTGCCAGGAGGAGGAGGAGGCCGTGCTGGCCTCCCCCTCCTGTGGGTGACATGCCTCCATGTCTCCGCAGCTGCTCCTCCCGTGGCCTCTCCCTCAACCCTCTGTCCAGAGGGGGGCTGCTCCGGGGGGGCCTGGACAGCTCTCTCGGCCCTCAGGCACCTCACCTCCTCCTCTAGCAGGGTCACCATCTTGCACCGAGGGCAAGTGTATCTGTGCCTCTCCTGGGGAAGAAGGGCGGACATGTCGCAGCTCTCGCAGCGGACAGCAACACCCGTGGCTCCCGCCAAGGCCATCTCCTGGTCTGCCATCGGTATCCCTTCCAAGGCCTTGCCTTGGTCCCCTGCCTTGTCTGTCCTGCAGTTCCTCTCACCCAGTTCTCCCAGACGAAAACCCACTCACACACACACACACAAGGATAAAATAAACTTACATTTAAATTGGAAGAAAAACAAAGCACAGCACAGCACAAACAAAACAAACAAACAATCAAACCCCTGTGTCTCAGGGAAGGGAGTCTCCGGACAGCCCGGGCCGCAGCCAAGGGATGCAGCCAAGGGTCGACGCCCCGCCCCCTGCTCCCTCCTGGCCCCTCCCGCCTCTCTGGCCCCACCCCCTTCCTCTCTGCTGCTGCTCCTGGCCCTCTGCTCCCCTGCCCAGCTCCTGCCTTGCCTTCGCAGGTCCCCTGGCCACTCAGCCCTCTCCCCCAGCCTGTGCCTCTGCTGCTCTGCTGCTCTGCCAAGAGACCAGAGCCAAAAGGGCTTGCAGTGGTTGAGCGCGGCCTTATCATCCCTCAGGCTGGTGGCCCCACCTGTCTGCTTCCTCCTGGCCCCTCTGGCCTCTCTGGCCCTGCCCCCTTCCTCTCCGCTGCTCCTGGCCCTCTGCTCCCCTGCCCAGCTCCTACCTTGCCTTCGCCAGTCCCCTGGTCACTCAGCGCTCTCTCCCAGCCTCTGCTGCTCTGCTGCTCTGCCAAGAGGCCAGAGCCAAAAGGACAAACTTGGACAAACTTGATTGATGGACAAACTTTCCCTAACCATTGGCATCAAGGCTCAGGGGCACTTCAGGGGCTTCCCAGATTTGGGGAACAGAAGGGTGTTCAAAACCCATCAAATGGAAAGATTTAAAAAATGACTAAAAAAAATAAGCCTGGTTTTACAATCAACAATGTGTCGGTGAACAACCAAGTCTTTAACAGGCACCAGAAGACCATCCAAGATGGCAGTAGCCTGCCTTCAAGGAGATACCCCTAAAGGTGGGGTGCCACTACCCAAAAGGCCCTCCCCCCGCTTGCCTTCAGGTGTGTTCCTCCCCCTGCACAGCACAGAGTACTGAACAGTCATTTAATTAGCACCTGCTCTGGAACCCAGGATCATTACCCAGATCACAAATCCATCTCAAGAGTGTTCTCCATTAATTGCTTTTTCCTCTTCACTCACAGATTACAGCTTTCTGCTTTAGTGGAGAACTACATAAACCTTTGGGAACAAACATCTTCAAGACTCCCTTGTTGTTCTTTTAAAGTCTTCACAGTGCATTCCTTAGCATTGTGCACTGTCATTTTATACTGCTGTAAAATACACTGTGCCCAGAATTAATTATCCTATTAAATATGTCTGTTCAATAGGCGTGCATTACAAATGTGCTTCAGTTTTTTAATTCTCATTTTTATGATGGGATTTTTTTTCTCTGCATTTCTTCCTTAGGCTACATTTCAGGGGTGCAAGTCTGTGCTTTGAAATCCAGTTGAATTAGGATGTCAGAATAAAAGCTGGAAACTGCTATCAGTTTGGAGGAACTGCTATCATCACGGGAAACCATGCTTACATCTCTCTGTCCGTCTGTCTGCCTGAGTTCCCAGCTGGGGTTAGACAAGAATTTGGTTTGGTTTCATTTTGGAGAAGAACTTACCAAAAGTTGCAAATTTCTTCATGAAGGTTTTGAGGGATTTTTTAGAAAAGAAAAAATAAACATAGAAAAAGCTTGATCTGACTCAATCCCATCAGGGTCTTGGAAAGCTCAGCTAAGTGGCTCGCGGCCCCTGAACAAAGGACCACAGGATGCTTTGGGTTCCCAGAACTGAAGCTGGAAGGAACTTCTAGCTCAGTGCTGAGAATCCACACTCTGAATGCTTTTCTCACCTGCCACCACCATGGAAGGAACCTTGATGATGCTTCTCCAAGGTCTTGAGACCAATCTCAGAGAAGGGGTGCAGAGGGTAGGGAGAGTAAAAGAGCAGATCAGCCGGCCTGTGACATCAGGGCCGGCAGGAAGCCTTTTGGAGAAGCCTTCTTGCATCCCTCTAGCATCAGTGGACTTCCTCTCCTGCCCGGCCCAGTCCTGCAAAGCATGGAGGAGGTCTGCAAATTCCTGCACACCTGGCAGCCTTCTCCCTCAGGTGCAGCTACTCAAAGAATGCCTGCAGGGTGTGAAAGAGGGGGCTGTGAATTGCCGCACCAGGGGCCGTTCCCAGCAGCCAGCCTTCTTCCCCGCCTGGCAGTGGCAAAGCAGGGCTCAGACGAGGAGGGCTCCTTGCCTAGCCTGTGGGGCCTGATTCCTAGGGAGCACCCCATGGATGCTGGGAACACTCACAGAACCTTGGTCTCTGGGCAGCTGCAAAGTCTGCTGGAGTCCAGGGAGCTGTGCCCAGGGAATCCCCCAGCTCAGTTGACCGTGGGCCCTAATGAAAGAACGTTTTTGATAGGCTGTCATGTAATAGAAACATAGAAGCAGAGTGAGTCAGAAGGGGCCTCCCGGGCCATCTAGTCTGACCTCCGGCACCAGCCGGCTCCTCTCACGACATGCCCACCATGTGGACATCCAGGCTATCCTTGCCCGATGGGGCCTCAACGACCTCTTGTGGAAGCCCATTCCACACCCTTGGGGTCCTGACTGTCAGGAAGCGCTTCCTGGCATCCAAATGGAACCTTGGTTCCCAGAGCTTTGCTCCTTTGGAACGCGTCCTGCCTTCCTCTGCAGGGAAGAACAGGTCTCTACCCACCTCCGTGTGACACCTCTTCATGCACCTAATGTAATGCATAGTCACACCTGGGAACTCTCCCAAGCAACTGATGCCATTTCATATGCAAAGAGCATCCACAGATACAGAGAAATGAAAGGAGGCTGGAGTGGGAGATCACTGGAATTCACTCTCCACAAGCCCCTTGAAGGACTGATTAATAGGAAGTACAAGGTATAGTTGGTGGCAGAATCCTCAAGAGAATATTTCAAAAGATGCCTTCATGTTTACGGATTTCAAACATATCTGTGCAGTCATCCTGAGATTTTAGGCAAGATGCTTTGATATGTATTTGTATCTAGATGGTAATTATGCATCTTTCTCATTTCCTGCAGGCCCTCTCTCACGCTACGGGCTGGGACAGCACCAAAAAAGAATGACTTCACTGGTTCTTTCCCAATATTTATTTATTTAAAACTTTTCTACACCATCTCGTACCATGGTCTCAGGACAGTTTAACAATAAGATAATATAAAACAAAACACAATAATAATTTTTTTCCTAATAAAATTTCCAAATAAAATAAAACCCATATTAAAACAATCAAATCTTAAAACTTTGGGAAAATAAAATGGTTTTAGCCTGGCACTGAAAAGAATAAGGTGACAGTGCCTGGCGAACCTCTCTGGGGATCGAATTCCACAATTGGGGTGCCACCACAGAGAAGGCCCTTCTCTGGGTAACCACTCTCCTGATCTCCTTCAGGGAAGGGTCCCGGAGAAGGGCCTCTGCCCCAGACCTTAAGGGGCAGGCAGGCACATTTGGAAGGAGATACTCCTTTAGGTAACCAGGCCCTAAGCCATTTAGGGCTTTATAGGTCATCACCAGCGCCTTAAATTGGGCCCAGGCTTCAACTGGAAGCCAGTATAGGGCCGACGTTATATGTTCACAACTGCCGGTCCCTTTTAACAACCTGGCAGCTCTGTTCTGAACCAGTTGAAGTATCCAGACCATCTTCAAGGGCAGCCCCACATAAAGCGTGTTACAGTAGTCTAGTCAGGAAGTTACCAGCGCGTGGGTCACCCTGCCAGGCACTCACAACATTGCATGTATGAGAGCCGCATGAAAATTGCCTCTTGAAATTCTGCATCCTTTTTGTGGGCAGAGAAATTGTAGGGGCATCTATCACCAAGCTTCTCCAGGAAGAGGAGAAGTTCTCCAGTGGTTTCTTATAGGCAGAAGAAAGTGGCAGGTGTTGGGCAGAGGATGTTCCTTTCCTTTTCTGCCTAAGGTCTTTGTTTGTTTTACAACCTTCTGTTCCACAACGCCCTAAATAGTGTCTTTCTGGGACATTGTGGTGGGGAGAGATGGAAGGAAGTCACCACCCACACATACACAAATGGTGAAGCAACTCTGGAGAAACCTCTGCAAGGTAATCTTCTGGACAGGTGAGGAAGAAACATCTCAAACTTTTCCTAAGGGAATAAAGCGCTCCTGTGTAATTTGGACGCCATGTTAGTCATTCTTCTGGGATCATTGTCTTCCCCCAGATTTCCCAAATGTTAAATTTCTGACAGGTAACTGGGGATGCATCCTAACACTGCTACTTCCCTGAGAGGCTTGTAGGAGCAGCATCTTACAGGAGTTGTGTCCTACTCCAGGGAAGAGTTGGAGGTAGCCCTGTGCCAAAACCTGTTTCCAATTTCCCCCAAAGTGTCTTCCTCTGTGAAAGAGGTTTCTACTTCTCTGCCTCCTTTTGAGGTTGTTTTATAATTCAGTCTGGTGGTTCTTTTGACCTCCTCTAAACACTGCAAGGGGGCTGAGACAACCACATCTGCCTTCTGTTTCTGGTGGACCTCTCTTCCTTGCTCTTCCAACCTACCTGCACTTCGTGATCTGAGAAAAGGCGTGAGGACTTCTCCCAGACTTGAAATGAAATGAAGGAGGTTGCAGGCTCTCTGACAGATTATTTGACAACAAAGATGAAAGCTGCTTGCCCATCTCATAAGTAGAGCTGGCACAAGAACTCAAAACCCAACACATGTGGATTTCTCCAAAATCTTCTCCTTTGAACTTCTCCTTAAAACAAGTTTCTCCTCTTGAAATTTCTATTCCATCCCAGCAAATAAGGATGGTTAAAAATGTAGAAGCATTTTCAGCACAGCACTAGTATCCCTGTTTTGGTGTTCCAGCTAGCTGGTTTAAACTCAGTATCCCTGTTTTTGTGGGTATTGTGCAATACTCTAGTAATGCAACAAAGCCCTTTGAAATCCATCCCTCTTCAGTTTGTGGACTTCCTTTCATGGCCGACTGTGTCTTAGAAAGGAAACCTAGCCAAGAAGAAGCCGACAGCAGAGGTCCATGGCGGGTTGACCAATCCCATACCAAGCTCTATGCACTGAAGAGGGTTGGCACTTGCCCAGTGTTCTCATGGTCTTGATTCACCCACATGGATGCTCAGCGTTCTCATGGTCTTGCACCCACATGGATGCTCAGCATTCACCAGAAGTTCAGCCTTCCAGCCATGAGAAAGCAGGTCAGAGTCTGGGAATCCAAAACCAGGGAATCCAATGCATTCCCACCTCCAAAACTGATGCTCACATCTCTAATCTACTCTATTAAGCTGGGTATATTTAATAGTCATTCGATTTCATAAGAATCTGTGCTACTGTAATTATGTCAGGAAGGCTTATGGATCTGTGAGAAATTGTTTCAGCTCTTGAGTGAATCAGGATTAACTCACTTCATGTATCCTGGTCTGAATGCAGGTGCCACTTGAGCTGCAGTTGGGATCCATGCTTTTGCAAGCTTGCAGTGCAATTTGCAAACAGGAAAAAGATCATTTGAGAGCATGGTGCCTTTGAAAAAGGCACATAAAAAGACCGCTTCTTAAAAGGATGTGCAAATGCATTTTAATCCATGGATATGGAGTAATTCCGCTGGAGTATAGTACCATCCTAATTTCTACTCAGGAAGAAGCCCTGTGGAGTTCTGTGGACAAGCATCCATCTTTATTTGGAACCCCATCCTTCAGCAAAACTCCAGTGCTCACAGTCAGAAGAGAACAAGGCCTTAAAATGGAACATTTATGCATTTAAAAATGAAAAATTAAAGCCAACCCTAAAGTGAACAGCAGTAAGATGCCAGGCTGCAAGAAATCACTCTGTGCAGATAAAATGGATCAGGCTGAGTTAAGAAAGTCAAAGAAAGGAGTGGGAAAGTCCACCAGTTGCCAACACAACACTAAGACACGCGCCGGGCAAGTCTTCCGGAAGGCTGCATCCCACAGCCAATGGCCACCAGCCACATTGCAGGACACAGTGGTGCTCAGAGAAGGTACATGGAGACCCTCTGCCCCGAAGGAATGGCACTACTGAAGCTTGTGGGGAAATTTATGCATACCTGTAGCATTCTACCTTTGAGTGCCTCTCAGGTGCTACCTCTTCTCCTTCATATTCAGTCAGACTGTTTGCTTTTGCTTTGTCCTCTTGTGAAGGAGGAGTGTTGCTTTGCCTAGACACAAGTCTACCTTTCTGCTCTTTGGGAAGGGACAACAGGAAGTCCAGCCCTCCGATGCAAGGACGTCCTTCTGCTCTTCCTTCACTTGGTCCTCAGCTGCTTCATTCCCCCATCAGTGCCTCTGAAGCCATAATTTTTGCAAGCACCAAACGAGCCCTTCTCTTATTCCCACACACACGAGCTGTGATGTATCGCCACTCCTCCTGGAGGTACTGGGAGGCTATGCCCGCCCCTTCCTACAGCCATTTGTCTTGCCATCTGTCCCCTTGGTACTGTCTAAATGACAGCGAGGGTAATTAATAATGCTGTGAGGGCCTTTTCCATTACCCGTTGTTTATTTTGATAGGGCTACACCAGCTCCTGGAGCACTGAGGTAACAGTGGCATTTAATCAGGGAGAACACAGAAGCTCAGGCGCAGTCTATAAATATTCATAAGACGAGAGCAAGAGAGAGGGGCTGGCCTCCTTTTAAAGAGGGCTTTTTTGGGCACCTGCAGAGCTAAGAGCAAGGGGCTTCATGCCATCCCTTAGCAGGAAACCACAGAGGGAGGGTCAGCCAGGGTCCAGCAAGCCATTCATCGGCCTCAGTTACCATCTGGGCCTGCTTGTGCATGGTCCGTGTGTGTGTGTTCTTCTGGACTGTGGTAGCCACAGTTCAGCAGGGGTTTTATTGCAGAAGAAACAGACTGGCAGCATCATGCACCTGGCCTGGGTCCCTGAAGTGGGACCGCTGCCAGGGGCAGGGAACCTCGTCCATATGCTACTCCTCAAGACAAGGTCTTCTCATGTGAGTGAGCACTTGGGGACAGGTAAGGAGATGGAGCCACAGCCTTGGCTCTCCTTGAGTTCTCTGATGGACAACGACATCACCTGGACCCAGAGAGAAGGAGGAGGAGACTGACTAGAGCAGCAATTATAATGGAAGTAGGGATGGAATAAGCAAAGAAGTGATGCTGTAAGATCGGCAGGTTCCTCCAAACGCTGACTGGTTACTGCTCTTGTGCCTGATTTCTGTCCTGAACTGCTGCTTGTTCCCTGCAAATGGGAAAATTGCACGGACCAGACCTGAAATTTGTGCTGTATTCAGTTGATGGAAACTGAAAACTGGTGCATCTTCGGAGTTCAAAAGTCAGATGTTGACATGTCGTGCATCCCACCTTCTAAAATGAATGGACTTTTCAATTTACAAAAAATGGCACAGTAAATCGAAGCCAGTGTGATGTAGCCAGTCAAGGGTTGAATTAGGACTACGGAGAGTTGGAGTCATGCTTGCTCTGCCATGACAGTCACTGGGTGACTTTGGGCCACTTGCCATCTTCTAATCCAACCTGCTCTTAAGACTGGATTATGCCCCCAAAACCGCACCATCCCCCAAGACTCTGCTCCTGGGGGCAGGGGCGGGGAGGAGGCGAAGAAATGCAGCTCCCCGTGTCTACAGACCTTTGGAAGTCATATCTCTGACACAGTTCAATAATTCTACAGAATTATTGGATATCATGTCCTGATACTGCATGGCTGGCTTTCCAGAAAATATTCACCGTCCGAATGCAGTAAAGTGACTATCTGGGGCAAATTCTTTTCTAAGAATGTGTTTATCCCAAATATGAGGTGGCTCAGTTCCATAAAGGCAGCTGCAGCCCCAGATTTGCAAGAGCTAAGCAGGGCTGTCCAAGGGCAAAGCATTTTGGAGGGCTCTCATTCTTAGGGTTGGAAATGACTCGCGGGCACAAGCAACAATGGACAACCCATTCTGTGCTCACTCCTTTGCCTCTGGGCAAGCGACGGTCACACGGCCCCATCCTGTTTCTGTTTCTTCTTCTTCAGTATCCAACGAGGCCCCAGTTTTCCCAGAGTTGACATTTATTGCCAAAAAGTGTTCTTGTCTGGATCGATGTTCGTTTGAGTAGGAGTATCATCTGTGGGACTCCACATTGCACATCTTAGCTCTTTGTTTATCAAATAAATTACTCCAATTTGTGTTTCAAAAATCACATCAATAATGACATTCAAATCTGCTGTGGCGCATGGGAATGTGAGGGGATTGACAGAATCATCTGCTGTTTAAAGAAGATCTGTGTTGCACAATCGCAAGACTAATTGAAAGAGGGAGACAGCAGGAAGGAAAGGAAAGAAAGGAGTGATTAAAATAACATGGAATGAAGGATGGGACAGCGGAAATGATGCTGCAGGTTGCTAGAGCTGGCACTTGCCACTGGACTTCAGGAGCAAGTAGGTGTGACCAGAAATGAAGTTTTTGTTATAGAAACATTGAACATAGAAATAGAGTGAGTCAGAAGGGGCCTCCCAGGTCCAGCCAGCTCTGCTCACGACACGCCTACCATATGCATGTCAAACATGCCTACCATATTATAGAGTTTGCTGCCACAGAGCTCCAGTCAGTCCAATATAATACACCTAGATGGGACCAAAGAGCAAATGGCCCAGATAGCAGTCTCAGAAGTGCTACTTGAGAGACCTATGCTGAATGAGATGATCCACAGAAGTGTTGGGTTTATGAGTGACTTCATGGGTTTGGCAATATTGGTCGAAGGCTTGCAATTTTCAAGAACCTCTATGCCATATTTATACCTATCATAGACTCATAGAAGAGTAGAGTTGGAAGGGACCATGAAGGCCATCCAGTCCAACCCCCTGCTGTTGCAGGACACCACATTATACCATCCCACTCAGATGGCTGTCCAGTTTCTTTTTGAATGTCTCCATTGTGGGAGAGCCACCACCTCTCCGGGCAGCTGGTTCCACTGTTGTATTGCTCCGACAGTGAGGAAGCTCTTCCTGATGTCCAGCCTGAATCTGGGTTGTCACAACTTGAATTGATTATTCCATGTCCTACACTCTGGCACAAACAAGAGGAGATCGTGACCTTCCTCTTTGGGACAGCCTTTGAATGTACAGTGCATCTCTGTGCATTCATTTCATGCGCACTTCTCAGTGTCAGAAGTGAAGGGCACATCTGGTCCCCAGCTGGGGCCATCTCCCCAACTTCAGCAACATCTCCTTTGCCCCATAGGATGAAGTAAATTCAAGGAAACACTAAAGGGGTCCAGCTTGTGGATATCACAGGGGTAGGTGCTTTGTTGTGTAAAATCTGGACACACCATCCAGAGACAGTCCTGCCTCTGTGAGCTTATTTTTGGCTTTATCTCTTGGCCAGGTTGGAGTGCCACGGAAGTTGTGAAATATAGAAATAGCCATTCTTTTCAAAGCTGCAAAATACCTCTGGGAGGACTGATGCCAGAAGGCAGTGGCACAGCTGGATGGACGGTGCTACCAATTAGTTAACTGAACTGCACCGAAGTCCTGATTTCCACAGCAGAATGGCTAATTAGGAGAGAGCTGAAATAATACAGCAGAAAGCATTTGTGCACTGGGAAAACGATCTGCACTTTATGTTCTCAGCCAAGTAAAATCTGGAGTAGAACTGAAAAACAGAGGAGAAGGAATCAAAAGACTGGGAGAGTATTATTTAAAGCAAGGCCCTTGATGGGGTCCCGATGGGTTGGACACGCGACTTCACAACTAACAACAACATTGAAGGGAGAGATTAAGAAGTGCCTGTGGCAAGATCCCGGTGCCTGCACTTCCAAGCAGCTACAATAAAGAGTAGAGACATGACTATGAATTATATTCAAGACATTATGTTGCAAAGCCTCACACTAGTGAGTGAACATATTTGATCACTGATCTATTGTATGTTCCCAAAAACTCAGAATAGCATCTCCTGTCCCACCATCTCCCTGGAGCATCTTTCCAGGCAAAGGTGAGATGTGGTTTGGACAAACAACTCTGAACTGCTTTCCATTATTGTTTTTTAAATGTTCCCTTTCAAAGGAAACAAAATCTTTATTAAAACACGAATCATGTCTTCCATACCCAGTAAAAGATGAAATAAGAAGCATGCAATGTATGAAGTGTTGAAAGACCCATGAAGCTAGTGCCAACTTTATCAGAGAGGGAAACATAGAAACAGAGCAAGACAGAAGGGGTCTCCTTGGCCATCTAGTCTGACCCCCGGAAAGAAATGTCCCCCTACCCATTTTTTCCACATTCACAATTTTGCACACCTTATCATGTCTCCTTTTCTTTGCTTTTAAAAAAAAAACAACCCAAACAGTTCCAGACATCGTATCCTTTCCTCCTAGGGGACTTGCTTCAGTCCCTTGATCATTTCCCTGGCTCTCTTCCTCAGTTTCCCCATTGTATGATATCCTTGTTGAGGTACAGTGACCAGACCATAAATCCCTTTGCACATTTCAGTTTCCAGAATCTAGATTGACTGAATATTGCACAGGCATTAAGAAAGACAGACTGTTCTGAACTACTCTGCATCTCTCCTGCTTTAACTAAATAGCTTGATAAAGGCTGTAACAGGAAAGTTATTGTTTTGTGTTAAATGTAGAGATGACCTTTGCTCTACAGCTTTTGTAGAGCTAATAGCAAGCACTCTTTTGTATAGCTAATAACAGCTTTAATTAACACTGATTGCTAGAAGATATCCTAGAGAAGAGCCTGATGCTGGGAAGAATAGATGGCAAAAGAAGAAGGGGATGGCAGAGGATGAGGTGGCTGGATGGAGTCACTGAAGCAGTTGGCGTGAGCTTAGGTGGACTCCGGGGGAAGGTGGAGGACAGGAAGGCCTGGAGGAATGTTGTCCATGGGGTCGTGATGGGTCGGACACAACTTCCCGACTAACAACAACAACAACATTCATTTAAATGAGGACTTGAGAGCTGATAGGTATGGGTGCTGCACACCTTCCCCCTGGAAGGAGGGAGATCAGATCAAATCTAGCAGCTAGCTGAGGGGGCAATCCAAAAATATTATATTTATTTGGGGGGGATTGAGCCTGCCTTGGATAGGTGCTCCCTGGAATAGTGTGCATCCCATCTTCGACAGTTATATTTGGAAATAAGAAACAGAAATTATACAAATCCTATGAATCTCCAAGGTTTACTCCTCACAAGCAGAGTGACCATGTAAGTGTTCCCCCAAGACTTCTTACTGTCTCTTGGAAAAGAACAAGGCACTGTCAGAGTAATTTATTTATTTAAAACATCTTTACCCCGTCCTTCCTGATAAAACATCTCAGGACAGCTTACAATAATTAAAACAGTAATAAAAATTACAATCAGCAGTAATAATTACAACAATTAAAATAATAAATAACAAACAATAAATAAATAACATTCATAATTCAGCAAACAGAAAGAAAATGTGACTGTAATATTAAACGCATCTAAAATCCTTAGTTCTTAAAATGATGGCTGAATAAAAAGGTTTTTACCTGGAGCCGAAAAGATTATAAAGTCAGTGCCAGGCAAACCTCCCTGGGGGGCACATTCCACAGTTGGGGCACCACAGCAGAGAAGACCCTCCTCCAGATAGACACCTTTTTTACCTCCTTCAGTGGATCCAGCCGCCTAGATTGGTGGTGACTCTCCCACACTAGAGGCCTTCAAAAAGAAACTGACTGCCATCTGAGTGGGATGGTGTAACTTGGTGTCCTGCAGTAGCAGGGGGTTGGACTCGATGGCCTTCATAGCCCCTTCCTACTCTACTCCACTCTACTCCACTCCACTCCACTCTACTCCACTCCACTCCACTCTACTCTATTCCACTCCACTCTACTCCACTCCACTCCACTCTACTCTACTCTTCTGATCTATGATTCTAAGAGGAGGAAGATGAGGAGGAACCTCAAAGTACCTCAAAGGCTTTCACAAAGAGGAAGGTCAAGATCTCTCCTTGCTGATGCCAAAGTGTAGGACATGGAATAATCAACTCAAGTTGCAACAACCCAGATTCAGGGTGGACATCAGGAAAAGCTTCCTCACAGTCAGAGTAATATGATAGCTGTCTAGAGAAGTGGTATACTCTCCCACACGAGGGGAATTCAAGGTGAAACTGGGCAGCCATCTGAGTGGGATGGTGCAAACTGGTGTCCTGCAGTAGCAGGGGGTTGGACCCAATGGCCTTCTTGGCCCCTTCCAACTCTACTATTCTATGATTCTATGAGGCAGTCATTCTGGGTGCATCTCCAAGGTCAGGGCTGCATCGACTCTCCAGATGAGGATGGTGATGGCTAGGAAATGGGGAGTGTGAGAGTTGAGAGGGCAGAGGAGGGTGTGGTTGTCTCAAGGTGGCTGTCCCTGGGTTTTTAGACAGACCATGGGAACAGACAGTGTTTGGAAGAGAAGGGGGGGACCAAGGGGAGAAGGAAGGTGAGCCCATGCCCTGTCCAGTCCCTGACCCCATGGTGTGGTGTAGAGATAGAAGAGCTACCCAGTTAGAAGGCCTGTGTAGATCTAGGGAGCTAGCCCTTATCCAGAGGGACCCATCCAGAGGGTGGAGCCCAGTGTTCCTGAAAAGGAAGGGCTTTGGAAGTAGTTTCTAGCTTGCATTCAACAATTTAGACTAGTTTTCAGTGGCTGTAGCTTGCTAGGTGTGAATTGTCAACAAAAAGCCAATTTGCAAAGAATCTGCCTGTTGTTTCAGACATTTGAAATGAAGCGAAAACCATCCTGGGGAAGTGGACAATGCACAACAACTTTTGTCTGGTGTTATTTGTAGCATCCTTGCTTTTTTAGCTTCAGCCGGAGTCTCAAGAAAGCCATAGAAACTGACTGTTTCCATCTATATGTGCTTGTGAGATTCTTGAGGAGCATTTGGTTGACCACCCTTGGAAGCAGAGGTCAATAGACCCTTGACCTGATCTTGCATAGGCAATGCATATTTTTGCATCATTAAATCTGGGCCCATTCCTGTTCTTATGTACATATGCTAAGTCTATGGTAATACAAGACTGCAACGATGCAGTGCTTGTTGCTGGAATCAGGGAACGGTGCTTTGCTTTTGAGCTTCATAGGAACCTTCTGTGGTGCTCCCTGATGATGAATGCATTTTGGGGCTGGAGTTCAGCAGCCCAGCTGAGTCAGGAGCCTCACCTGGCCATTACCTGGGACAGCAGCCCATGCAGGGCTCCCATAATGGTCCCAGTAAACCATTTTTGTGCAATGACATCACCCAAGGAGAGGCATGCAGGAGAAGACATGGACAAATCTGTCAATCTCAGTTTCTCTCAATTCCTTCCATTCCTCCTCCCCCTCCCCCTTTTCATTAATGGTAGTGATAGATGTGAATCAGTTCACATTTATATCGTGGGCAAGGCAGCAAGTCGTCTGAGACCTTTCCGCATTTCCCCTTCCGCATTGGCTACAGCATTCCCAAGGAAATGTGACATTGTGCCCGGAAGGGGGCTCTCTCATCTATTCCGGAAAGCCCAGAGCCCGCCCGCTGCTGAGGACCCAGATCCGGCAGGAGGAGGCAGAGCCCCTCGCCTCATGTGCAGCCTTGCCCAAGCAGCCTCCTCTGGGGCGGGTGCCACGCATGGGCGGCTGGTGAGCGGCATAACAAAGCAGCGCCAGCGGCAGCTGGACAGAGGAAAACTGAGAGAGAGGAGGTTGATTAATGGCCCTCGATCTAAAGATGATTGATTCGGGGCGCGGACTCTATTTACATTTCAGCAATGCTTTGTCTTAATTTGGGGGGTATTATCGAGAGTTCAAAATGCCTTGGATCTGGACCATCTATCATGTCCGTCATTGGCAGAAGGATCCCAGCCTTCACAATATTTGAACATTCACCCATCTGTTCCTTTCCATTATGCCTCGTGCAAACAAAAGAGGAGATTGTTTGGACTTGGTTTGCTTTCACTTCTTTGTGAAAATAGAGCTTGCTCACAACATGGTCCCAGATTCAGCAGAAGGGCATGTGACAGGGCAGTGTTGACATTATATTGGAAAGAACCAGGCACTCTGATTAATCAAAGCATCTCCCTTCAAGAGCCAGTGTGGTGTCGTGCTTAAGAGCACAGGACTGGGACTCAGGAGATCTGGGTTTGAGTCCCTGCTCAGCCATGGAGCCAACTGGGTGACTTTGGGCCAGTCATAGAATCTCAGCCCAACCTACTTCACAGGGTTGTTGTTGTGAAGATAATACTTAGAGCAGCAGCAGAAGAATGATGTAAGCCACTTTATCATAAAAAGTGGGATATAAATCTAATTAATACATAAATAGACATCCATGGTTTTTCAATTCAACACCCTCAACGATGGGGCTTCATCCACCTCCTGTGGAAGCCCATTCCATACCCTAGTGGTCCTAACCATCAGGAAGTACTTCCTGGCATCCAACCTAAATCTTGGCTCCCTGAGCTTGGGGCCATTGTCCTGCTCTCCACTGCAGGGGAAAAAGGGTCATGACTCACCTCTGTGTGACACCCCCTCACATATTTGCATGTTGCTAACAGGTCCCCTCGGAGTCTCCTCCTCACAAGGCTGAAAAGACCCTGCTCCCTCAGTCTCTCCTCACATGGCTTCTCCTGCAGACCAGCCACCATCCTAGCGGCCCTTTGCTGGACAGATTCCATGTTTGTGTGACTGTTCTACAATATGAGAAAAGGGCACAAAGGGAGGCTGGCTTCCTGCTGGATCCCAGACAAAGGCTTTGGAAGGAGGCAGTGGGTCAGGTGGTGGTCAAGGGAAGCAGGATGAAGACCAGAGAGTTGAGCCTAGAGAATCTGATGGATTTTTCCCTCCAAACTGGATCCCTCATGCTTCCCTGGCTTTAATGGATCACGCTGATTAATTCAAAGTACACAACGCTAAAATCAACTGACACCCCAACTTTCTACTCTCCTCGCTAGTCTCCAACCAAATGCCTTCAGTGTGGGGAAACCCACCACCTCCCTAGGTAATTTTTTCCATTGTTTTGCTGCTTTAACAGTCAGTTTTTCCTGAGGCTCAGCCAGAAACTGACTTCCTGTAACTTGAGCACATTATTCCATGTCCTTCACTCTGGAATGACGGTGAGGATCCTGCCCCTCCTCTTTGTGACAGCCTTTCAAGTACTTGAGGAGCCCTATCTCATCTCCCTTCCATCTCCTCTTCGGAAAGCTAAACATGCCCAGTTCTTTCCATCTGTCCTCACAGGGCTTTGTTTCCAGTCCCCGAATCATCCTTGTTGCCTTCCTCTGAACTGTTTCCAGTTTTTGTGTGTCTTTGTTGAAGTGTAGTGCCCAGAACTGGAAACAATACTCATGCTGTTTGGCATGAGCTACTGCTAAATAGAGGGGAACCATTGCATCATGTGATTTGGAAGCGATACTTCTATTAATGCAGCCCGATTTAACATTTGCTTTTTTAGCAGCCACTGCACATGGTTGACTCATTTTCAGCTTCTGATTCACAACAATTCCAAGATCCTTGTCGTTTGTAGTGTAGTTGAGCCAAGTATCTCCCATCTTGTAACTGTGCATTTGGTTCCCTTTTCCTAGCTGTAGAACTTGGCACTTGTCCGTATTGGATTTCATTCTGTTGCTTTCAGCATTATGTTCATGCATTACCTAAACAAGCAACCGAAGTATTTTAAGCAAATTTCTCTTCTCTTGAGATGAGACGACTCAATGACGACTCGTCTTCTTTCGTTGACACAGAATTATTTTATGCATTGTTTGTGTGTTTATTTTTATTTTTTCATGACATACGCAGTTTGTAGGATTGTAACCTACTTATTAGATTTCTGCTTTCATGTTAACTTGTAAAACAGACCTTTGCAAAAGAAAGAGCCTGAAATGATGAATGGCTTGCTGTAAGACCCCGGAATTCTCAGAAAAAAATTATTCTGCATCAACCTATTGATTATTCTTTTTTATGCAGGTGAACATGGGCTTCAATTGTACTAAAATGAAACACTGAGTAGGGGGGAAATAAATGTGACAGATAAAATTAAGCCTAAGAGGGGGAAATACTGGTTACCAATATATTTTTCCTTGTATCATAATAGCACAACTCCAGCCCGTCCATAATGTTGAGAAGCCATACACCTGGGGCTGCAAGAAAATTGCATTTGGTTTCTATTTTTAAGCAAACTAGTCTAATTTACTCTTTCTTGATGAATATACAGATCAGAACAAAGTTGTCCTTTGGACCGCGTGCTATTCCAAATTCTGTGATGCAGTTCTTGGCTCAAAATATGCATACAAAATAGCATATTTTAAGGGACAGAAAATGTAGAGCAGGGGAATTGAATCCAAAATGTCTGCGTTAGGGAAAATAAAGACATTTTGTCTTTTAAATGAAATGCTTAAATGAAAACACATCATGGGTTCATGACTGGACGTGTGTACAACGTAAATGGACTGGAATGAGACTGATCCGTTTAACCCTACTATAGGTTCTGGTCTAACAAAAGGCACCTGAGGGTGCAAACCTGGGCAAGTTTAGACAGGAAAAAATCCTAGAACTCTGCCTGGAGAAAGCTAAGAGTTGTAGGGTGTTCATGCAGAGGATTGTACCCTAATTAATTCAGTCTACAATCTTATCCCTGGGAGTAAGTTCCAGTGAGGCTGAGTAGACATGGAAGCTTATAGTGGTAGTCTGTTAAACTATGGAATTTCCTATCAATAGAAATCCAATAGGAAATAGTTCACTATTTGGTAAAATCTTCAAGATGGCTCGCATGCCCTGAGCATCCTCTCACCACCCATTCATGCCCAGTTCCCACTTGCCTTTGTGATTTGCATGAGGTGCAAATTGCAAAGATTTGCATATATCAAGGAGATATCAAGCAACGTGTGGTTCACACAAATATGCCCAAATTTGCGCAAATGTCTTAATCTATATGAATTCCCTGGAAGTAAACATAGTGTATAGAGTATTTATTTGCTTTACTTATGGAATTTGCACCAATCAAAGCAAATGGAATCAGAAGCAAGCCAAATGTGAGCACATGCTCAACCATTTGCAAGTGTTTCCAGCGGACGCTTGCTTGCAGCAGTGCTCCCCCTTGTACTTGGGGCTTCATATGGGCCTTGCTTGCATGTTTTCTGAGCAAGCAAGTGAATTTCTCTTGCATCCGTAATGATTTTCCCCTTAGAAGATTTTCAATAGGATACCTCTGATATCTGGAGTTGAGCAAGGTAACAACCATCCATTGGTTACATATAAGGCATTTCTTCCAACCTCCAGATACGTTATACCCCAAAATTCAAACCTCTGGAGGGAATTGCTATAGATCAGACTCACTAAAGGCATTGGATATTTACCTGAAAAGGCTTGGGCAGGTTGGATGAGTCTTCCCCTCCAACATCACATTACCGTAAGCAAGGATAGGATGAGCAAAGTCCATTTCCAAGAGCTGCTGCCAAAACTTAGCTCCAGCCCAGGACACTTTCTTATCTGAAACAGAGCTCAGCTGTGCCCCACTTTTACAAAAGTGTAAATTTCAGACTCCACTCTGCAATCTCCTCTGGTGCCCTCTCTTGGTACTCCCTGAAGCTCATGGCTTCATCCTGCTTCACAGCGGGGCTGGCCAGGGATGCTTGGATGCTGTAAGATCCGTTCATTGACAGAACCCGATTTTGCACAAATATGCTCACTGCATGTGTGAAAATCAGTTCTTCCAAAACTACACAAATCCCCCACATGCATTTTTCATAACTGAAATTGCATAAAATTAGGTACAGTGTAAGAAATGGTCTACAAGTCTACAGAAACCATGTCACGGGGCGGGAGGGGGGGAATGCATGGCTAGGTCCTTAGAGACCAGCATCCTCCTGAGTCCATTGCAGATTTCTCCAACGTCCCTGGGCTGGCCCTACCGATATCCCCCAAAATGCCCGAGGTGGTGTAGTGGTTAGGAGGGAAGGGCTGGGACTCGGGCAGTCTGGATTTTAATCCCCACTAGCCACAGAGCTCACGGGGTAACTTTGGGCCAGTCACAGGCTCTCAAGAGATTGCTGTTGTGAGATGAGATGGAGAGGAGGGAGGAGAATTATATAAGCTCCCTTGAGTACCTTGAAAGGAAATGTATTAATCAATCAATCAATCAATATAAACTTTATATCAAATTTGGTGGTCCCTCCTCGGATCTCCTTCTGATTTACTGAGACAAGCAGCATTCCTGAGAGTACCCTTGGTTGCTACTAAAATGTGTTTTCAACACATTTCTGCTTCCTTCGGCAAAATTCCTGAGGACTAGCAATTGAAACCCACAGAGTTTTGAAAAATAATACAGTTTCTTGTGTTGCTCAGCCTGTCACTGCTCATTATCCCTTCTGTAACAGAGCCAGTGTGGTGTAGCGCTTTGAGTATTGGACTGAGACTCAGAACCTCAAAATCCTGATTGTTGTTCCCACTCCGCATGAAGCTCTCTTGGTGATTTGGGGTCAAGCCTTGATTTTCAGCTAAACTTACCTTGTGGAGTTGTTGTGAGGATAAAATTGAGCGGCTGTGGATCACATAAGTGCCTTGAGCTCCTTGGAAGGACAGAAGGAAGGAAGGAAGGAAGGAAGGAAGGAAGGAAGGAAGGAAGGAAGGAAGACTAGGCACACAGGACTCGATTAAAAATACACTGTTAGTTATCCAAAGTCACAATTTATTTCCAGCCTGTTGTAAGAGAATGCTTGCTTCATTTTTAATAACAGATACTTTTAAAGAAGCATCTTTCTAGATTATATTTGCTGCCACTCCAAATCTCGAGGTCTTTTTGGCACTGTTTATGGTCTTTGTTTATGCACCTGATGCCCTTTCATTTATGGAAGATTGAAGACCCAATTAATGCAAGTGATTTGTTGTTGGTATTTACATTAAATTAGCTAAGGTTTGTAGATTTCAACCATCTTTGATCTTTCCCCCCTCTGCCAATGAAGCCTGATTCATGAGCACAGAAATATTGAACCCGCAGATGAAAAGATATAATTTTTCAGTTAATCACTGCATGAATGAATTTAATTTGCAGAGCAGGCCGAATAAACTATTGATCTGCAAATGAATAAACTTAGCTGGTTAATGGACATCCTGTGCAACTCTCTCTTAGAAAAATCAACACATTTGATATCATCTCTTCTTAGAAGATGACAAGATACAGGTTAGGCCTGTATCTGGATGTGAGAATGTCTTGAAATCCCACATGCTCCTGGAAGATGTTGAATATCAGATAAAACAGAACATAACAAAAGATCATTCACTATAATATATACCTCATACTTGCTCATCTGTTATACTTACTCATGTGTTGTACTTACGGGGCACCAATGGCTTGGATTATGCAAGGGAGTCTGGTACCTGTTCTAGTCACCTTGTTTTCAACCCAGCATTTTATTACATGTTCTATCCAGGTTTTCAAGCATTAAATGCATCACAGTAGCTGTCACAGGTCAAAAAGGAGATCTTCTGGTTCTTATTAACACCTCAATGAAAACCCTGATCATGTTTCAGCACCTGTTTCACATTGGAGATCACTGGAAAAAGAACCAATTATAAAACTGCCAATATAATAATGTCTTTATTGAAATGTGTGGTATGACTGTACTTAGAATACCACGTACAGTTCTGGGTAACAAAGCTGAGAAATAACATGGTAGCTCTAGGAAGGGTACAAAGATATTAGTTGAGTTGATATTTATACAGAAAAATGCATTTAAAAATAGAAATAAAAGGATGACGTCAAACACTTTTCTTTGCTGGCCAGCATGATTTTGTGGTGTATTACCATTCCCTGCATATACATCAAGAGAGTGCAAATTCACACAAGGGAGATGCAAGCAGACAATAAGAGAAGCAAAGAAACACATTCAAGAGCATATTGTTAACAACATCAAAAGCAGCAATAATGATTTTTTAAAAATATATAAGAAGAGAGAAACCAGCTAGAGAGGATGTTGGGCCACTGGATGATAATGGCATTAAAGGGACACTAAAGGAGGTTCAGGAGATGGCAGAGAAACTAAATGAATTCTATTCATCAGCCTTCAGAGCAGAGGATACAGAATAGATTTCTGCCTGAATTTCTGTATTCTGTGCCTGAATTCGGTATTCAGAAAGGGAGTGTAAGGAATTAAGGCAGACAATATTGACAAAACATGAAATTCCCAACCTTATGCATAAACTGAAATTACTGAATCAGTGGGCCAAGATGGTCTCCATCCTAGAGTTCTTGAAGAGCTCAAATATGAAATTTCTGATCTTCTTACCAAAATATGCAACAAGTTCCTAAGATCAGGCCTCTGTATCAGAGCACTGCAGCATGATCATTTGAACACAGGATTTCAAAAAGGGATCTAGAAAATTAAAGGTCAGTTAGCTTTTCCATGGAGGGAACTTGTGGACAGCTGGCTTGTCCCCATGTGAGCAGAGTGCTGGACCGGACGGACCTTTGGTCTGAACCATCAGGGCTTCTCTTATGTTCTCACTGATTTTTCAGACAGCCCTAATCTTATGTAAAATGTGCCCTGCATGTACCATAGAAACATAGAAACAGGGAGTCAGAAGGGCTCTCCCGGGCCATCTAGTCTGACCCCAGGCTCCAGCTGGCTCCACTCATGACATGCCCACCATGTGCATGTCTAGCCTGTCCTTGAACACCCTCACCAATGGAGTTCAACCACCTCCCATGGAAGCCCATCCCATGCCCTAGGGGTCCTAACTGTCAGGAAGTACTTCCTGGCATCCACCTTGAATCTTGGCTCCATGAACTTTGCTCCACATCCTGCCCTCTGCAGAGAAAAAAGGCCACAACCAATCTCTGCATGACACCCCCTTGTATGTCACTAACAGGTCCCCTCTGAGTCTCCTCTTCTCCAGGCTGAAGAGACCCAGCTGCCTCAGTCTCTCCTCCTATGGCTTCCCCTGCAAACCAGCCACCAACCTAGTGGCCCTCCCTCTTGTAATGAGGGGCCCAGAACTGAACATAATATTCCAGCTGCAAATGGACCAGAGTCATATAGAGTGGCAGTAATACCTGCCTCGATCTAGAAGCCACACCTCTGGCTATGCAACCAAGGGTGGAGCTCGCCCTCTTGACTGCCTTGTCACCCTGCTGACTCAGAGATCCTTTTCACAAGTGCTGCTCTCCAGAACTTGTCCCCTAACCTGTACTTATGACACCCATTCATATGCCCCAAGTGCAAGACCTTCCACTTATCCACATTGAACATCATCCTGTTGTCCCCGGCCCACTTCCATAGTCTGTCCAGATCCTTCTGGATCCAGAGTACCTGCTCCTCACCATCCCCATTTTAATATTGTCTGTGAATTTGATCAGCAAACTAGTCACCTTCTCTTCCAGGTCGATGATGAAAAGATTGAACAGGTTCAGCCCCAGGACAGAACCCTGGAGGAACCTGCTCATCACCGACCGCCATCCCGATGATTCCCCACTTATAATTCCCCTCTGCTTTCAGTCCATCAGCCATGCCCTAATCCATCGGGCAGTGCATCGGTCTATCCCAGAGCTCCTCAATTTCTCAACCAGGATATAATGTGGCACTTTGTCTTGCTGAAATCCAGGTAAACCACATCCATCACATCCCCTCCATCTAGTCACCTTGAAACCTTGTCATAGAATTCCACAAGGTTCGTCTGGCAGGACCTGTTTTTGTGGAAGCTGTGTTGCATGGCCACCAACCTCCCTTCCCTATCTAGGGATTCCAGAGCTTTTCCTATTATGAGCCTTTTCATTGTCTTTCCCAGACTGGACACAAGGCTAACTGACCTGTAATTCTCCATGTCCCTTCTACTACCCTTTTTGAAGATTGGAATGGCTGACAACTGACACCAACCTCCAGTCCTCTTGAACCTCACCCGTTCTCCGTGGGATGTCAACAGCGGAGGCCAGCGGATATGAGAGTAACCCCTCCAACTCCCTTACTACCCCTCAGGTGTAACCCATCAGGACACCATATGAAGGAACGTGTTGTAGCAAATGTTTCTATACCTTTGGCAATCATCTCTGTTTATTAAGGACACTTTTACACAGGGTGTATTCAGATCTGTAGCCTTTCTCACATCCTCAGAATGAAATGGCATCATCCAAAATGCAACCCTCTTTGTAATGTGTTAAAATGGCTTTAATAGCTCTCATCCTTTATATATCACAAGGCAGTGATATATAAAGGATGAGACCCATATATTATAATATAATATATTACCCATATATTATAGAACCAGTTCATACGGCACCTACTAACTGCAACCAGAGAGTAGAGACAGAGCGTGCAGAAGGTTAGTAGGCTGGTAGGCTATATGATACTAATAAAACTGGAAAATTAAACTGGGGGTAGGTTTGTCAAAGAATAGAGAAGACTATAAGAATACCAATCTTTTGATGTTTTCAGATATAGGAAATAATGGCATCAGGCTGGAGCATCTTGTTACAGTAGGGCTGTTTCTGAGTTGACACACATCTATGATGTGTTTTCGGATTCCCCTGTGAGGTGCAAGATCTTTTGCTCAAGTTTAACATGCATTTGTGCTCTCTCTCTCTCTCTCTCTCTCTCTCTCTCTCTCTCTCTCTCTCTGTGTGTGTGTGTGTGTGTGTGTGTGTGTGTGTATTCCTCACTCCCCTATTCTTAGCAATTCATGGAATACAAACAATGCCCTTTATTTCATGAACTCAGCATAGCTACGGATCTACTAATCACCACCTGTCAGCAATTGACAAGATTAAATGTACAACATAAATTATGCACACAGTTACTCATAAGAGAACAAAGAACCGTATACAGCCGATGAAAGAAGGGAGCACAGGGGTGGGGACCCCTTTCTTCAGAGAGAATGAGAGAAAGCTTAAAGCGTGGACCTTTCCTGCAACTTTGTCTAGCATGACTAACTTATTGCAAGGTAAACACTGGTACAATTGTTTGATGAATTAGCTTCCACATCCGAACCAAGCCTTCTATGGTTTTGTCTCTGTAGTTGCTCTAAGGGAGAAAGGCAGGACCACTTGGATGAGTGAGCAGAACTTCCTATGGGTCGTGACGTCTAGACTATTGTTCCAAAGCTTGTGTTGCCTAATCAAATATTTTAATCCAAAACAGAATCGAATTAACTATTTTTGATGACTCCATTCCTTTCAGTTCCTTCCGATAGGCCTCATCGCCTGTGGTAAAATTTGCCTGGGCTGTGACTGCTCATCCCTTTGGAAAATGTATAATCTTATCCAGACAGAAATTCCCTGTCAGCTTTCAATTAATGCCATCTGCACTGCAGCTCCATCACCAAATTTGCAACCCCACACCTACCTTTCTTTAGTATTGGAGGTCAATATGATTCCTCTTGACCGTTCTTCCATCATACCTAACAATGCACAGGTTCTCTTTTGATGCTTCTCTTCTTTTCCTATGGTCCTTTTCAAAAGTAAGCTATAAAAGGGGGTCATTTTTATTGTTATTACTATTATTAGTTTCTTTCCTGTACCACCCCACAGCTGAAGCCCTGTGGGTGGTTTACAACCATCAATAAAAACAGACAACAAAATATAATAAAAATATCATCAAATCTGAAAAGAGCATTCAAAATTCTAAACATCTAAAACAGCAGACAATAGCAAAAGAATAATCCACAAAAGGCCCGGGATAGCCAATCCACCTCAAGCCACTGAGTGTCCAAATGGATCATTAAAGGCATTGGAGTAGAGGGCCATTTTAACATGCCACCAAAAAGATGTATTTGTCTGTCTGTCTGTCTGTCTATCACATTTGTATACCGCCCCATAGCCAAAGGCGGCTCACAGTGTGCAATATAAATATATTTGAAATACAGATAAAAATACATAACAATAAGAAACAAACCCATGAAACATAGTAAAATTAAAATACATTATAAATTGTTGTTTAGCAAAGTCGCTTCCAACCCATTGCGACCCCATGGACAACATTCCTCCAGGCCTTCCTGTCCTCCACCATCCCCTGGAGTCCACCCAAGCTCACACCAACTGCTTCAGTGACTCCATCCAGCCACCTCATCCTCTGCCGTCCCCTCCTTCTTTTGCCATCTATTGTTCCCAGCATCAGGCTCTTCTCCAGGGAGTCCTTCCTTCCCATTACGTGGCCAAAGTATTTGAGCTTCATCGTCAGGATCTGGCCTTCTAGAGAGCAGTCACATTATGAGTACAAACATATAAATAGGAAACAGGAGGAAAATAAACACAGTATGACCAATAACAGTAACCAATAAAACAATAAACCTGCAGCAAATCAATAATCCAGTCTAAAAACAGATACTCGATTTAAAAATTTTTTAAAAGATTTAAAAAGTCTTGACTTGGGGTCAAAAGCAAGATAAAGTCGGTGCCAGTCGTACCTCCCTTGGAAGAGAATTCCAAAGGTGAGGTGTAATGACTGAGAAGGCCCTTTTCCTTGCCAGTTCCCCCCCTCACCTCATTTGGGGTGGGGGGTTCATGAAGAAGGGCCTCCAGTGATGACAAAAGATGACAAATTTGGGGTCAGCCAGGACACAGTGAGGAGGTTATTCCACAGTTAGAGGGCCACCAAAAAGAAAGCAGTTTCAGCCCCTCACATCTCCAGGCAGGGCTGGGAAAGAATCTAGTCTGAAATGCTAAAATGCTACTACTAGTCCATACAAGCAATAATGAGTTAGTTGGACCAATGGCCTGCTTCACTCAAGAACTTCTTCAAATGAATTCTCTCTCCGGGTAGCATTAATGGGAATTAATTAACATTACTCACTTAAATCACTGTAAAATAATCCTTCTGGGATAAGATTAAAACTTATGCTTCTGAGTAGCGAAACCGTTATTGTGGAGCTCTGGACCATGTTGAAAAATCCAGTTCAGCGAAAATCCTTAATTCTTTATTGATGCCAAATAGCTGTGGGATTAGAAAACCACAGAAAACCACATCCATAAACAAAATATTACTGAAAACTACAACACAAACAGCTGAAATGCCTCCAAAGGGCACGTTTGTAAAACATTGGCATAATGTTCTTCCAATATGCCTTTTTCTTTGTGAGACTCCTTGAATAAATTGAATTGTATGAAATACTCACCCACCATTTTTCTACCATTCGGGCCTTCGTATATGACTTCTGCAGAGCGGACGCTTCTTTAAGAAGAACCTTATTAGGAACAAACAGACCAAATATCTAGTCCAGCAATCTGATTTGTTTAGTGGTCATCAAGTCTAGGCATGTGAAGATCGGAGCAGAAACAGCTTTTCTTGCACTCCCCAGACTTCTTTTCCAGGCACAAGTCCACAAATGCTTGGAAAGACTAGAGGATTCTCTTTGCAAGGTCCCCAGAGTACGTAATTCTTTGTGCATGGTACACAAAGCAAGTATTTCTTTGCATAAAATGCACAAAGGACATAATTTGTCGTGCTGAATCGTCTAATTCTTTGCACTAAGCATGCAAAACGCACAAGATCCATGTCTGGAAACTGAACTGCATTTGAACTCGACCCTTTCCAGTTGCCACACAAGTGCATGAAGTGGGTGGACTTTGGGCAGAGACAAAGTGGGCCAGAGTCTGGGGACCCAAGCAGAGGAAATCTGATGGATTCCCGCCCGAAACTGGGTTGCTCACACGTTCTTAATCCAGTTCTGTGCAACAGCCATCCAGATGTTTCTTGGAAAGCTGCAAGCAGCATGTGAAAGGAATGGTTCCCTGCCAGTGTTGCTTTCCACAGCTGGCATCACAGGGCACGCTACCTCTGACTGTAGTCGCCATGGTTAGTACCCATGTATAGCCTTTTCCTCCATGATTTTGTTCCATTGTTTTTTTTTACATATTGTCATATACATATTTATTTATTTATTTATTTTTATTTGTTTAAAACTTTTCTAGACTGACCCTTACCATAGTCTTGAGATAGTTTAACAATCAGACAAAATAATATAAAGCACAGCATTCTAATCAAATTCTTAATGAGTCAACAATAAAACCCATATTAAAAACAGTCAAACCTTAAAGCATTGGGAAAATAAAAAGCTTTTAGCCTGGTGTTGAAAAGAATAAAGTGTCAGCACCAGGCAAACCTCTCTGGGGATCAAATTCCACAATTGGGGTGTCACTGCAGAGAAGGCCCTTCTCCGGGCAGTCACCCTCCTCATCTCCTTCAAGGAGGGCCTCTGCCCCAGATCTTAAGGGGGGCGGGCAGGCACATATGGAAGGAGATGATTCTTCAGGTAACCAGGTCCGAAGTTTTGGTTAGGACATACAATTTGACTTTGCTCTATTCTGTATAGTGATATTGTTGGCTGCTTTGGACTTCCCTTGAGAGGAAGAAGAGGGATATGAATAAACAATTGCTGATTATACCTTGTGGTAGCAAATGCCACTGCTAGGCACTCTGTAAAGAAAGATTTCCTTTTGTTTGTTTTGAATGTAGTACCAACAAGCCACATTGGATGGCCCATGTTCTACTGCAATACAAGAAAAAGAAAGATCTTACAGATCTGGGTATAAGTTGGAAGTAGTCTATGTTTGAACCAAATAGAATAAAATTGTACAGCAGATCCCACCCGTTCAGTTTGGGAACATGTGTGTTTGCTCTAGCTAACTGTGGACGGACAACTTTACATGTTTTCCCTTCCAAGAAACATTCTACAGGTGAGGAGCACCACCAACACACCACTTGTTTGGTTCCTCTTCAGGCAAGAATTTTGCCAATGTCCAAAAATTCCTCCATAAATCAGATGGAAAGAACTTGAGATCAAAAAAGATTGAATGTGCAAGAGTGAAGCTAACAGACGTGTCCTGCCCAATGGCTGCTTCCATCAGCCAAACATGCCTTAGGGAGACCCCAGAAAGCAAAGTCCCGAAAGTCCATTTTCTGTGTTTTATTTGCAGATTTTGCTCCAGTCTCCTGCTGCTAATTCGTATCATTTGCTTCCCTTCATTACTCTCGCATTAATATGCACGTGTGCATTGACACAAGACTGCAGATTGGGTCCTTGATACAATCTTCGTGCAATCTTTTCTGTGCCTTGCAACAGTGCCCATGCATATGAACATCATCCTGAAAATTCACACACACCAAAGAATCATGGGGCAATCATGCATTTGATCTCTCCATGTTCGCTTTCTTGGCAGTATTTTATCAGTGTCCTCCATACCGGCAAAAAGATGCAAACAAACTGGGATTAAAAAAATCAGTGCTGAGGGCAATCTTCATGCTCCAGTTCCTGCATTACCTTTACAAAATCTCTCAGTTAATCTGAGATTCAGAAGGAATGGAACTTGGGGCAAAGAAATCCTGAGAAGTAGAGAAGGGAAGAGAGCTGGCAGCTGGCAGCATCACCTCAGAATCAAACGGCAACAACCATTTAAATTTGGGGTCATCAACCAGTGACCCTTGGTCTAATTGCTAATATTTTCTGCAGGGAATTAAGAGGTTTCTGTCATTTACCTGGCAGCTTGCCGGGCAGGCAGGAAAAAAAAGAAAGAGATCAGAGAGGTGGAGAGAGAGGGACAGATCAGAAAAAGAGACCCCAGTGGATGTGGAAGAAAGAGGGAGAGAAAGAGTTTAGTCTTCCCTTTTGGGGCTTTGCGCACACCCATGTAAGGCCCCGATCCTGTGCTGTACCAGCTTCCTCCTCATTCACCAATGCCTAACAGATCACCCTGTGATCCTTGAGAGAAAAAGAAAGGTCCCCCATTCTGGTCTTAACTAAAATTCTCTTGATGTGCTTTTTAATGAACAATTTTTTAAAAAGTCTCCCTTAACAAAGATGCCTGTCATTTTAAGGCCTCTGTTTCTTACTCTCCTAAGAGTAAGTCAATACTTGATATCTGATTTCAGTCGAGTACAAAATGCAGCCTTAAATAAAGCTGTCAATGCAGGCTTTCCTGCTTGACAGAGCTTGGTTGGGTGCTGTCCATGTGACAATGAAGGAAAATGACCTGAAGAGCAGGACAATAAGATGCTCACACTCATTCACAAAGAGAGGAAGTTGGCATCATTGTTCACCTTTGGATGGGAACCACAATGATCTCTTTTCTCCAGAACACCCCAGAATGCTGACGTGACCTCCTGCTGCCAGATTGAAGACAATATCTGCAGTAGTCAGTCTTCATCTGTCTCACTCTGGGGCAACGTGGCTGTTTTTCTGCTCTGAGAACTTTGCGGGACCAGATTAATCAGCGTGTTAAGCGTGCTATAGAGGAATAGCAAAAAGACCTGGAAGGGAGCAAGCGGCCAGGTCCTCTGGACAGTCTTGCTGGAAGGTTCTTGGCATTCTCTATGGTGGAGCTCAAGGTATGTGATACTGTGGGGACCTGGTACCTGCAGACCATCCCTCCTGAGGGTTGAAGGGCCCACCGGTACCAGTTGCCACCATGGGCACTGAAACAAGCCCATTCCTCCTAGCGCAGGTGTTCTCAGTCTCCTGGGGCTGTTTGTGCTGGGCCCCTTGGTACTCCCTGCACCCTGAGGGGCGCACAGCTGGCTTGCAGGCTGCCCTCCACATCTGTTCTGCAGCCTGGGTGTTGCCACAGCTGAGCATGACGCAGACACATGGAACACCTCTTGGAGCCTTGCTCACTTTCACCCCCAAGGCGCTCAATCTGGGTTTTGGTGAAAGGGTGGTAAACATTCGTTTTGGGTCCAGGAAAAGCAAGGCAGAATGGGGATGGGCTTAGTCTAGACACAAAGCAATGGACAGTTTATTTATTTATTTATTTATTTATTTATTTATTTATTTATTTATTAAAACGTTTTTTTTGACAGTTTAACCTAGCAATGGACAGTTTAACCTAGCACATCAGTGAAAACAAGAAACAAATATTGTCTAGGAAGCACAGCCCTGTGCTAAACCCCTGCAGGGTTCCTTAAGCATCTGCTATGTCCATAGCAAAGCTCTTCTGGTGCCTGTTTCAGGTCTTCCACCCTTTGGGGGGAGAAAAGCAACACCTGGGAGCCAAGAGTGCAGACGATTTGGACCACTGCTCCTGGCCCTGTCTCAGCTCCCAGGACTTTCTCCCAGCACCCATTCTGAGAGAGGAAAGCACCCTCACACGCGTTCTTTTTCAGGGGACTAGATGTCCTCTGTTCTTTCCCCTCTCACCAGCAGCCTGACTCTGCTGACTGTCCAGTGACAGCTCACTCTCAGCTCTGGGATGGATGCTGGAAGATTCTTATTGTTCAGGCGTCTGGACATTTTACTGCTGAATAGATTGGCTAAGTGGAAGCCCTGGGCCTACCGATCATCTCAGCCAGGCCATCTGCATTGGACCTGGATTAGATGGAATCAGTATGGCCTGGCTGAGTGGCTACTCCAAGCTGACCAGAAGAGATAAGGTGGAGAAACAAAAGAAGGCAAAACGGAGTGGATGGGAAAGGGCTGTCATTTCAAGGAGAAAGGAAATACGGCACTCTTCCTGTTGGTGCAGAATCTCAGGTCCATGGGCCAAGAGACGTCCCAGAACATCATGCTCCACTGAAGAGTCATCCTTTGATGAAGCTGTCAAGCCTCAGGACCTGCCAGGGCCGGAGCAACCAGACAGCCTGCGTCCTCAGCACTGTGTGTCCAGAACCCACCCCTGCAAAAGGAAAGGGGAATCCACTCCAAAGTCAGCATGGAGAGATTCCCAAGCCCCTGGGAGCAGGGGGACCGGACAGGCAGGCCAGATTCCACGAGCCAAGGAGAAGTGTTTGGAGGCAGCAGAGGATTCCTGGAGACTACATGGGCCCCTCAAGAGAAGATGCTTTCCAGAAGCCATTGATAAGCTGCAGATGGATGCCAGACAGGATTCTTACAGCTTTTGCTGAACACTTTGGAGTTGGAAGAGTTGCTGGAAACAATGCTGTCCTTTCAGTTCCAAGGCCTTGTGCCTGGTTATCTTGACTTTCCTAAGCTTGATCCCTGACTGGGCTGAAAATGTTGTGCATGACCGTTTGACTGCTTCATTGCTTGTCTTTGGCATTGCTCCACAGTTTGTATTAATGCTGAGTTCAACCAGCCATAACTGGTCATGAGGTCCAAATCCAGTCCTTTGCAATCCCCCAGAAAACCTTGCCCTGTCCACTTTTCCTCAGCTATCACTAATTGATACCTGCCATTTCTACAGTCACTTCTTCCTGGCCCTATTCCATTTTAATTCCATTCTAAAAAGTGGAATTCGCCACTGGCTATTTGAGTTCTTAAACTAAAATATGCTAGTAAGTTTGGTTCTTTGTTCCCTTCCCTTTTAAATTTAGCCCCAGCCTGTGTTTCCTTCATTCCCTTCCACCCCTGAATGTGCTAAGAGCTTCTCCAAAATTGAACTTGTCTTTTGAAATGGAATGAGTTTACCAGCTGTGTCCTTGCATCCGACAGTTGCCATTTTATTAACTCTTTGTCCCCTTAGATTGACATTATATGATGACATATTACAAAGGGACTTGAAGGTAATAAAACTAGCAATTCCCAGGCAGTTGGGAGACTGCTTCTACCACCACCAAAAAAATTTGTCTCCTCCCCAGACCAAAAAAAGATAGGTGAGCTTGGGGTTTAAGGTTCACTTGCTTTTACCTCCTATACCCATTTTGAGTGAAAGTTATTTACCAATAGCTCTCATCTCTTCCTTCACTCACATCAGAAATTCTAATTGTGCCAGAAAATAAACTGGGAGTCAGTAGCTCAGAAGACATCATTTTGCACTCCGGTTTAACAAGCTTCTTAACGAGGCAAAGATCTTTTTTCTTCTCCCAAATGTAATTGCTTAAAGAGTCATTATTGACCTGGTAGTCAAAAACACTGGAGGGGCCAAAACCATTGACTGGGTCTTTGGCCATCATAAACGAGGAAGACGGAGACCCAAATGTTCATGACTATGGTCACCGCATTGTGGGTGGACTATTAATGGAAGCGGCCCATTAAGTTTTGCAAGTTCTGTGCTCTCATTTTTAATACGCAAATTATTCATCTGCAGCTATCATCTATGAAGGCATTTGTAGAGCCATTAGGAGTCTACAGTGTAAATACTTTTCTAATAATGTGAAAGTAGACTGAGTTAGAGATGTTTACGCTCAAGAATACCTTCAGCACTTCTCTCCATATTTAGCAGAAAGCCGAGACATTTTCTTTCCTTGTGTAAATGTTCAGCGTGAAACAACGGGAGCAAAAGTGGCTGGGAAGGTCACCCAAGGTCAGGGCTGTGGTACCCCAGCGTGTTTCATTGTGCTTGGATTACTTGCAGCTATTATTGAATGAGTATAAAATGTATAAAATACAGATTTTATGTTTCCCCAGAATGTGTAGGGAGAGGACGGCACATTGCCATGTTTAGTTTGTATTTAGAATAACATTTTGACCAGAGAGAGAGAGAAAGAGAGAGAGAGAGAATGTAGCTACATAGATTTGAATATCAGTTTCAACGCATACATACAATGTTTGTGTGTGCGCATAAAAATACAGGGTTCTAAGAACTATGCAGAAAACTCCACAAAAGAGGAAACATTCTCTTCTTTCTTAGTGACCCAGAGCAGTTGTGCCCACAAAGACAGGGAAAACAGTGAGGGAGGTGACCTTCCATGAGGTCTAGATCACCCTTCCCCAACCTGATGGCCTTCAGAGACATTTGGACCACAGCTTCCAGAATTCCCATCCAGCAGGGCCATTGACTGGGAATTCTGGGTATTGTAGTCCAAAAATGTCTGGAAGGCACAAGGTTGAGGAAGGCTGGTCTAGACAATACGATAACTGGAAATGTAGGGGAATGTCAGTGTATTATATTACTGCTCATGCTCACTATCTGTTCTAGCACATTAATCCAGGCTAGGGTTGGGATGAAACTCTGTGGAAGGCATCCCTCTGGCATTCACAGACTTCCTCTCATGCTTGGTCTGGTCTTAGAAAATAAGCCAAGCCAAGAGACAGTTCGCAAATGCTTGTAAGCACAACCTGGAACCTTCTTCTGCTGCAGCACAAGCAACGGCTGCCGAACATGGCGCAAGAGAGGGATGCTCCTTGCACAGTGCGAAGGTCTCAGTTCTTGACGAGTGCCCCATGGATGCTCAATACGCCCACCAGGAATGCAGACTTCGGGCTGCAACAAAGTCCATGGAGCTGAGCCTTGGAAATCTGATGGCTCCCCACACGTTGCTAATCCAGGCAATGAACTTAAGGTGAACTTTATGAATGGATGAGCTTCAGCCAATGAGCTGATGCATTTGGTGGCATCACTATACAGAACACGGATGTTGGAATATCTTGGGGAAAACCAAATGGGGGCAAGAGAGGGGTCAGGGAAGGAAGAGGAGCAGCCAGCATCCACAGGATCCTGATGTCTCCTGGTTGCCCATCATGCCCATGACCAGAAAGGAAAGGAAAAGTGGAAGATATTTTCACTTCTCTCCTGCTGAGATCACCGAGCCCTTTGTCTATGGACTGGCAATCCCATGGGATCGAGTCCTAATTCTGCTTCCATTCCCAACAGCCCTGGACTCAGCCTGGTTCTCCCTAGAACCCCCAAGTTCAGTTTCCCTTCCCACCCCACAAAAGGACCTCTTGCATCTAAAGTCTGTTGCTCTAAGGCCAGCCCACCTTTATTAGCTGACCTTTGATCAAGCTCAAGTTAGTTATTTCATCGGTTAACGGTCTGGCAAATGTTACTTAGGAAAAAGAAATTAAAGACTGAGAATGCCAGCAGATTAGTGCAATTAAAGTGGGTTTCTAACCTTTGATGAAACATATCAAAGGCTGGCTCAGTTTCCCGAATAAGATGAAGAGAGTGCCCAAAAAGTACTAATGAAAGATACACTTATTTTAATATATCAGCACACACCTTCAGGATGCTGAGAAGTTAACCAGATTTTTTTTTTCTGGCTGTGATACTGCACATTAATTTCAGATGCATCCATAAGGCCCCCACTCCATAATTTCATTGAAGTATACTTAGAGTCCCTCCTTTTCTGAAAACAGTACATTAGATTATGTTTCTGACTACTTCAAAACAACCCTGTTTTCTTGCTCAAAGTCATGGTTCTGCAAGGCTTTCCATTTCCAGGGAGGCATTGCAACAGATGTACCCCCAAATTATTTTCTATTAAAAATAAAGAAAAAGAAACAATGGACTCTTAACACATACTTCTTAAAATAAAGCACAGCAATTCATGTACACTTCATAATGCTAGTTCAACTGGTTTACATTACTGTCTGGGTGTCTGTTGCCATGTGCTTGCATGAAAGAGCTCTAGATCTCCAGGGAAAGATTTGGTTTCCACATCTGTCTTCATGGTGACATCAAGAAATGTCTTCTTTCTGTGGCATCACAGGGTGAGCAGCAGAGAAAATGTCCATATCCCTTCACGGCGCCACCAGTTCAGTGTGGTGTCCCACATTCCACTTTTGGTGATCAAGTACGCAGAGATCCATGGATGCTCATGCATGTTTCTTAGCTAACACTATGACAAATGACTCCACCTAGATATTTTGGTCAAGTTTAGAATGGAAGGAACCAAAAGAAGTTGCAGCTGAAAATTCATAGGAAGGCATGGGAACTCGGAGACCATCCTCAGGGTGGAGAGCTTCAGTGCTCACCTTACTGTGAAGAGAGGGCTAAGTGGAGTGGGCATGCTCTTTATTTTTCAGGACTATTACCCTGTTCTGACTTCCTGGAAAGGCTCCTACAGGACTTCCTCACTTCGGGTCTTCCAGGGCTGTTGGGAATGGAGGTAGAATTAGAACTCGATCCCAAGGGATTGCCAGTCCGTAGACAAAGGGCTCTGTGATCTCAGCAGGAGAGAAGTGAAAACATCTTCCACTTTTCTTTACAGTTGTGGGTAGGATGGCCAACCAGGAGACATCAGGATCCTGTGGATGCTGGCCACTCCTCTCCTCTTCCTGAACCCTCTCTTGCCCCCTTTGGCTTGGGGACTCAACCCCCAAATGGCAGCCTCCTTGCCACTGGGTGTAGGCAAGCAATTCGCACTCAGCTGCTGTCTGAACCAGCCCTACTTGTAGGGATGTGCGAGAAATCCATTTTATGCAGAAAGCTTGCTGGATTCCCAGCGTTTGGCTTCTGTTTGGCAGTCTGCTTTGCAGTGAGTCTGAGTTCCTGGGAAGCATGCCCAGATTTGCATGGCCCTCGCAGGAGTTCAGCCATTCCTCCATGCCTGTCTCTGCTGCCAGCAACAGGAAGCGGGGAGGAAGGCTGGCCAGCAGGACGGCAGCTGGTACACCTATTCGCTGCACCTCTTTTCCACGTGTGCCTTTTCTACATGCCTATCTGGATGGGCAGTGCCTGGCAGCGGTGATCCATGCACTGGTAACTTCCCAACTGGGCTGTAATGCGCTCTGTGTGGGGCTGCCCTTGAAGACAGTCTGGATACTTCAACTGGTTCAGAGTTGTCAGATTGTTAACAGGGACTGGCAGGTATGAACACATAACACCGGTCCCTTTCCACCTACACTGGCTACCAGTTGAAGTCCAGGCCCAATTTAAGGTGCTGGTGATGACCTATAAAGCCCTAAACAGCTTAGGGCCTCGTTACCGGAAGGAGCATCTCCTTCCATATGTGCCTGCCCACCCCTTAAGATCTGGGGCAAAGGCCCTTCTCTGGGAACCTTCCCTGACAACCTAGAGAAGGGCCTTCTCTGCAGTGGCGCTCCAAGTGTGGAATTCACTTCCCAGAGAGGTTCACCTGGCGCCATCACTTTATTCTTTTCAGTGCTAGGCTAAAACCTTTCTATTCTCCCAATGCTTTAAGATTTGATTGTTTTAATTGGGGTTTTATTGTTGGCTGGAAATTTTATTAGGACCCTGTGTTTTGTTTTATTTTATATTGTCTTGTTAAACCATCCCAAGAACATGGTAAGAGACAGTCTAGAAGAGTTTTAAATAAAATAAACACGCCACCACTGGCAGGAACAAGTGAGGAAGTGCGGTCACCAGGAATGGGGGCCGGCACCTCACCTAGCAACTCACCTCCTTGCATCCTGCAGCTGCTCCGGACAGGGCAGGTTGCTAGTTGCAAAGCCAGGTGTCTGGGAATGTTTTTGGACTTCCTTTTGGCTCAGCTCACTTTGCAGGACTGGGCTGAGCACAAGAGGAAGCCCACAGATTCCGAAGGGACAGGTTCTGAAAGGATTCACCCCAACCCTATTTCCCAGACCCAGCCCCCTGCCCTGGGCTGGCACGCAAAGATGGAGTGCAATGACCTTGTACCATATGACTTTTGTATTAGATGTTACAAAAAAGGGAAAACAAAAAGACAGGAAGGTGGCAGCAGCAGCTCTGTGTTTTCTTAAACTGGGTCCTGAGATAGTGAAATGTTTTCTTTATATTCTCACCTGTTAAAAACCAAACTGTTCATTTATCTTGATCATACCTGGTATCTTAGAGGTCTTAATTTGGTAGAGTCACTTTGTGCATCCACTGAGAGGGGTGAAATCTTATTTTATACTATTTTTGGCCATTACCATCCCAGAGAAGTTTGTGACTGAGTTTTTCTCCCAGAAATCAATCTTTCTGTAAAACATTTCACTGCCAGTTACCGATCGGTGGCTCCTATCTTAATCAATCATACTAGCTATCAGAAGTCACCATGGACTTGGGAATAGGGCTGAGGGCCTTGCCTAGTTTCTTTTTTCTCAGCACTCATCATTCCTCATTACTATAAGTAATAAATAATAATCACAAGAAGGCCAGTGTTGCCATTTCCACCCAGAAATGATTGTTGATCCAGTGAAATAAATCACAGCTTAAACCTTTTTCATTGTGGATCAGGCCTTTATATCAAATGCAGATGTTTATCAACTTCTGTGGAAAGAAACCTAGAAACAGAGTGAGACAGAAGGGGCTTCCCGGGCCGTCTAGTCTAACTCCAGCTCCAGCCAGATCCAGTAATCGCCAACATGTGGTTGTCCAGTCTTTCCTTGAATGCCCTCACTGATGGGGCTTCAACCTCCTCCCTTGGAAGCCCTTTCCATATCCTAGGAGTCCTAACTGTCAGGAAGGTCTTCCTGACTTCCAAATTGGAGCCTGGTTCCTTGAACTTTGTGCCACTGGAACACGTCCTGCCATCCACTGAAGGGAAGAGCAGGTCACAGCCCTCCTCCAAATGGCATCCCCTCACATACCTATGTCACTCAACAATCCCCCTCAAAGGCTGAAAAGACCCAGTTCCCTCAATCTCTCCTCATATGTCATCCCTCCCAACCCAGCTACCATTCCTGTGACCCTGCACTGAATGATTCTAACCTAGCTATGTCTCTCCTGTAATATGGAGCCCAGTACTGGATGCAGTACTCCAGCTGTGGGCGCACCAGAGTCATGTAGAGTGGTATCAACACCTCCCTAGATCTGGAAGCCACACTTCTGGCTATACATCCAAGGGTGGTGTTTGCCTTCTTAACTGCTGCATCACACTGCCAGATCATGTTCAGCCTGTTGTCGACAATAACCTGCGCTTCCTAATTAAAACCTTGTCCACCAGGGCTGCTCCTGGCATGTGAAAGAGTGAAGTGGCCTGCTTTGGGTCACGACATAGAAGTGATGGGGTAGATGAAGGTAGAGATTGTAGGCTGTATTACAGAGCAAGCCATTCGGGTGGTGCTGGCCTTCGAGTCCAGGTCTCCTCAAGCTTCTTGGTAAACCCATTTTGGCCTCATTTCTGTTGACATTCACCCTCGGAATTCGGTATTAGAGGTTACGAGCTGCCATGTTTCTCTTACCATTTCTCATCACCAGCATCAGAAGTGTACCCATATGAAATATTGGTATAGCCCAAAGAGGTAGGACTAGGAAAAGAGTGGGACAGTAAGAAACTGAAATCAAAAAGTGTGGGAAAGCTGAAGAGGCGGGAATTGCTGTTGCCACAAAGGCCTTGGCCAACTCGGTCTAGGGTTTTGAAGATTCTGTGCATAGAACTGATGCTTCTGAGTTGTGGATACTCAGACCAGTTGAAGAGGAACATTCTGGGGTCTTTTGTTTGAGTTTGGAGTCAAAAGGTCACTTGAACTTTGTGGCTGTACAGCCAGTTTTTGCATTGTCGCTGTTGCCAGGGACCTGGGGTGCACCGGTTGTAGTATTTTGTTATTATTATAATTGTTTGTGCTGTTTTGCTATATAATTGTTGATAAGAGGTTCATTTTGTATGTTGTGTTGCCATGTTCATTAGTAAACAAGTAGCCCCATAGAACTAACCAGTGTTACATAAGCAGATGCCAATAAGTAAAAATCAACATGCAGTGAGAAATGTAAGAGCAGTGGTGACTTAAGAAAGAATGCTATGGGATGGTGGGGCCAGGTGAAATACCTGTTTCCCAGGCCATAAATGTTGCCGTTTCATTCTGAGGGATCTAAGGCGACTAGGGGCATTCTCCACTTGAGTTGCCATTTACGCATTGGAAAACAGAGACACACAAAGCAGTTCAAAAGAGGGCTTCTACTGAGTACATTTGCTTATGAAAACATAATCAGCCATAACCATTTCATGGGTGGCCTTCTCGGTCATGAATATGTCCAATCCCCTTTTGAAGCCGTCCAGACTGGTGGCCATCGCTACTTCCCATGGCCAGGAGTTCCATAATAACTTTATGGATTGTGTGAAGAATTCTTTCCTTTTATCTGTCTAAAGGTTCCCACCCATCAGTTTCATGGGATGACCTTGGGTTCTAGTATTATAAGAGAGGAAGAAAAATCTCTCTCTCTCTCTCTCTCTCTCTCTCTCTCTCTCTCTCTCTCTCTCTTCCACACCATGCCTAATTTTAAACACCTCTATCACATCTACCTTTATGCACCTTTTCTAGGCTAAATAATTCCACTTTTTGTAACCATACCTCCTGCAGGAGTTGCTCCAACCCATTGATCATTTTAATTGCTTTCCTCTGCATTCACTAATATCCTTTTTCAGGCAAGATGGCTACAACTGCACGCAATATTCTAACAGTGGTCACATCAACGATTTGTTTAAGGGGAGCATAATCTTGGCAGTTTCGTTGTCAATTCTTTTTCTAATTCTGACAAACACGAAGTTTGCCTTTTTCACAGCAGCTGGG
Organism: Varanus komodoensis; assembly: GCF_004798865.1. Classification (NCBI taxonomy): domain Eukaryota; kingdom Metazoa; phylum Chordata; class Lepidosauria; order Squamata; family Varanidae; genus Varanus; species Varanus komodoensis. The sequence goes on along the minus strand of NW_025335568.1, from coordinate 67,140,968 downwards.
CCCTGGGCTGAAATGCATTCACCATCATGTGTGCCTTTGAACAAATGCACTTTAATCAGCAGAAGAGGAATATGTGCATTTAAAAAATTGGCACCATTTGTCTGCATGTGTTTCCAAAGAAATGCATGTGTTTTTGCATGCAAAGAAATAAAGAACAATTCACATGGTGCATCTCTTCTGCATCATTGTAAAAAACTTCTTAGTCTTCCCCACCATTTCTCCTTTTCCCACACAAACTCCCCCACCATTGCTTTGCTCTGCCAACAGACTAGAATGTATATTCCTCTTCCTTATACACCTGAGAAATAATGGTGCTGATCTTCCTGTAATATGTTTTGGGCCTTTTGGATATGAGCGCAGTTAAAAACAATTACATGTAGAAGCAAATCTTTTATTCCCACCATTGGATTCAACCACTCAGTAATCTTTGGAAATGGCTTTGGAAATGTTAAAGGCTTCTGCCAGCATAAATGCTACTCCAGTAAATTATTTGGGAGCTTTTCAGCAATGAAAAACCTATTAGCACAAGATATAATTGTATTTCAAGGGATTTAAACTATGACAGCATTGCCTATAACTATTGCACAAATGGGTATTAATCTTGGCCTTTGCCCATTAGAAGAATTTATATTTGTTTTCATGGATCATAAAAAAAAGAGAGCAGGACAGCTCTGTTAAGCCTGTTTGACCTTGCAAGAATTTATTCTGTTGTCATGATGCCTGTTCAAAGTTGATGAGTGGAAGCCGCGGAAAGGGAGAAATGTGTCTCTGCCACTCATTAGAGGCTGAGTCACCCAGTGAAATGGACGGACAGTTTATTCAGGACAGGCAGAAAAGAAGGTTTTGATTCTATGCGCAATAAATGTTGTTGGTGCTGTTAATGCTCCAGGGAAGGGCTTGAAATACAAACTCATCGCCATTCCCAGAATGTGTGCCCATTTTGAGCTGATCTTGTACCCCTTTGCAGCTGGGGCAGAGTTATATGTACATATATCTGCACAAGTGGGAAGACTTCCAGGGAAGATTTGCAGGTGGGAAAGAGGGCTAAGTGGGGAGACAGAGGGAGAAAAAAGTGCTGGTGGACCTCCACTGATGTCACCTAATATATGGGGTTTGTCTTCCACCCCAATCATGCCCGACCCTCACTTGGTAGCTCCTCCGCCCTCCTAGCTAGCTAAGGCAGTTACCTTTGCAGAGGGGAACATGGCGGCCAATGCATTTCCAGACACAGTACAAGGTGTTCGTAATTAGCTGTAAAGCCCTTCATGGCTTGGGTTCAAAATACCTTCAGGAGCACCTTTGCCCATGTATTCTGCCTCACCTGCTATGGTCCTCTGGGGATAACTCTCTGGAGTCTGCTTCTGCAAGATTAATGTCAACAATGGAGGTCTTTTAAGTGGTGGCGCCCAAACTGTGGAATGGCCTGGTAGGAGAGATGCATCAGATATCCCAGGTTGCTACTTTCAAGAGGAGTTAAAGATGTATCTCAACTGACATGTCTTCCTAGATTAGTTCCCAGATTAGTTTTATCTAATATTTATAATAATACTAATATTTTTTTGTTATTTTATATGCTTGTTTTTAGTCAGAATTGTAATTGTTGTTGGTTTTAATCTCTTGTAAATTGCCCAGAGCCTACAGGAATGGAACAGTATATTGAAAGATCAAAATAAATAAATAAATGTGGGGAGATGTCGGAGGAAGATTATGGACAGGGGCTTGTCTTTCTGACTCCAAGCTGAAAGTGGTGAAGCTCCAGTGAAGTCCCTGCCAGGAACTGAGTTCTTCCCTTCGAAAGGTAAGGAAGATTTTGCTATGGCAAAAAACCATATGGAAATTAAATGAAATAAATTATTATAAGTATTTTTCCATTGCTCACAGCAGCCCAGGACCCAGCAGTTCCATACCCCACGGGGTTGTTGTAGTGGGGATAAGATGGAGGAGAACAATGTATGCTGCCTTGAGCCCTTTGTAGGAAAAAGACAGGATATAAATTGAAAAATAAATAAAATAAATAAATAAAAGCACCATGTATGCAGGACTCCTATGTGCATGCAGAAAAATTCTTATATGTGCATGTGAGAAGTGACCCAGATAATTCTGTCCCAAGTGAAGAACAGGAATGCCTAAAATTCCATCCTCATAAAATGCAGAGCAACATGCTCTGGGTGACCCTGGAAGATGAGATGTGCAGCAGCAAAGTGCAAGGCAGACAGAAAGAAAACCAGTGCCCTGGGCCTTAAACCAGCAGGACCAGGATAAAATATTTCCTCCATATCAGAAATGCATGCATCCTGCAGAACGTGAGGGTCATCCTCAGGGAACGCCAATGAAACACCATTTCTCCAGGGCTAGAAGATGTGTTCTGCATGCAGGAGACCCCGATAAGATCTCCAGCTTCTCCAGTAGGGCTTGGAAAGACCCCTGCATGGAACCCTGGCGAACTTCTACTGATCCATGTTGCTAATGCTGGACTAGATGAACCAATCATCTGACTCAGGGTAGGACAGCATCCCATGAAGGAGGGATCAGGGCGCAAGAGAAAAGAGGCCCCAGGAGAGGCTGATGAGAGGCTAACTCTTGTTAGAGCACTTGTTCTTTTTGACTGACAAATTTATCCAACTGTTGTAGCATTTTGCTGTCTGAAAGAGAGATGAGGATGGAGACTGAGAGGAGTACAAGGTCAAGGGTCTCCAGTCTGCAAAAGCTGCTGATGGAATGCAAGTGATTCTTAAGGTGTTGGCTGAACAAACACCTCTTTCCCTGGAGAAATTGTTCATTCATAAGCTTTCATTCACTCCCAGCGTCAGATTCTGGAAATGACAAAATATGTTGCTGTGTGCTGATGACTCCATCTTGGGCCATCTGGTCCATGATTGTCTCCTTCCATGCTAGAGATCCCAGATGGAGGTCTTCCCTGCCCTTGTATGTGATATTTCCCAAATCTGAAAGCCTGGGAAGTAAGTATTCTTGAATGCAAAAAACAAAAAAGGAACCCTATGATATCCTAATCTCTTAAAGTTCATCTCCCTTTTTATCCTCTTTCAAGTAATTCTCAATAGACTAAGATAAAGTCATCTGTCAAGCATTTCTTGTTTTGAATCATTCCAGTTTTGCTGCAGTGTGGAAAAACAAAAACACTTGATTTACAATTAGAATGGAAAGCTACATCAGAGGCATCTGACAGTTAGCAGTTGATCTGAAGTTGTGCATCTCTTTTGATGGCATTCATTCTGACAGGCGGGAACATTCTCTGTGTTATAAAGCACCAGTTGCTTTATGCAGATTTCAGAAATGAGATTTCAAGATGTATTCATCAGTGGATAATGTCATATTACCATGGTTGCATGTAAATATCTTGGGTTTGAGCCCCACAATCTGCATGTAGAACCGTCCAAAAACCTAGAAAGTCATTGCCAGTTGAGGTAGACAAGACTGGACTGGATTTACCTATGGTCTGAGCTGGTTTAAGACAATGAAATGTTTTCTGTTTTAATTCTGATGAACTACATTGAATTCTTATGAACTACAGTATCGTTTGACTTGCTACTGCCCAATTGCCAGAGCTGTCTAAGGGGTTTGCAAGAACCCCTTAAATACAAATAAAAATAGAGGCAATATCACAGGAAGCTGTCATGAAAAGGCAAGACTCACTGAAGAGGACAGCTTTGCTAGGGAAAGTCAAAGACAGAATAAGAAAAGGAAGACCAATACGAGATGTATGGACTCCCTCAAGGAAGCCACAGCCTTGAACTAAAAACAGCTAAGCAGGATGTTGAAGGGTTTTCATACATAGGGTCACCAAAAGTTGGAGATGATTTGACAGCACTTAACAACCATAATATAAAATATCATAAAATATTAATTACAGAAATCAAAAGTCCAATTTAAAACCCATTTTTTAAAACTGTAATAGTTAACGCAAATTAATCATGGGAGCTCTTAGGCAACTGACATAATGTCCCAGTGTAATATTAAATCTAATTAAATGTCTCTCTAGAGGATAATCCTCACCTGCTGTTGAGAAGATAGTACAGTTGGGGGCATGCAAGCATCAGTGAGGAGTTTCTTCCAGAACTGGGTGGGGTGCGAGGGGCTGACACTGAGAAGGCCCTTCTTCTTCTTCTTCCTCTTCCTCTTCCTCTTCCTCTTCTTCTTCTTCAAGGTGGGCTCTCGGAGAAGGACCTCTGCCTCAGCTCTTAAGGGGTTGGCAGGCACATATGGAAGGAGATGTTCCTTCAGGTAACCAGGTCCTAAGCCATTTAGGGCTTTAGGTTATAAGTCTTTAGGGCTTTAGGTTATGGCTGTTGCAGTTTGCATGAACGGAAGTTTCTGAACAGTCAATTGCAATGTTGCTGGGTTTGTCAGATTTTAAAGGACAGGTCCTTTCCATCACCTTTCCATATAAGCTTGCAATTTTCAAACTGTACAGAAATCATGCACTCTTGCTACATCTTTCTGCATATTTTCGGAGCTGTGCACAAACACAGTTTCAACATTCTCTACCCTATTTCTGGGCAGAGAAACTGGAAAATCATTTCCCAGTGAATGCCATGCAACAAAGTGCTGCCTGAAAGAGATTTAGTATATCTGGGGGCAACCAAAAATAAACAGAATCAAGCATTCTGTGACTGTGTAAGGAAGGTTTCCTCAAGCATCTTAGTGGGCATTTTGCATTTTCCACCATGCCCCTGCCTGGTGTTATTCAAAGGCATTTTTTCACTGCAAAATTGATGAAAAAATATTGGTGGTGGACAAAAGGAATGCATGGCACACGTACAGGCTAGGGGACAAGAGGCTGGAGAGCACCACTTGTGAAAGGGACCTCGGGGTGCTGGTCAACTGCAGGCTGAACATGAGCCAGCCGTGTGATGTGGTGGTCAAGAGGGCGAACACCACCCTTGGTTGCATAGCCAGAAGCATGGCTTCTAGATCAAGAGAGGTGTTACTGCCACTCTATGTGACTCTGGTGCACCTGCAACTGAAGTATTGTGTTCAGTTTTGGGCCCCTCATTACCGGAAGGCAAGAGCCAGGTTAGAGTCAGTGCAGCAAAGGGCCACAAGGTTCGTGGCTGGTTTGCAGGGGATGCCATATGAGGCGAGACTGAGGGAACTGCGTCTCTTCAGCCTGGAGAAGAGGAGATTCCGAGAGGATCTGTTGGCAACGTACAGGTATGTGAGGGGGTGTCACACGGAGGGGAGTAGAGACCTCCCCTGCAGAGGAAGGCAGGACATGCTCCAACAGATCAAAGCTCAAGGAACCAAGGCTCCATTTGGATGCCAGGAAGCACTTCCTGACAGTCAGGACCTTGAGGGTATGGAATGGGCTTCCACAGGAGGTGGTTGAGGCCCCATCGGTGAGGGTGTTCAAGGCACATGCACATGGTGGGCATGTCGTGAGCGGAGCCGGCTGGAGCCGGGGGTCAGACTAGATGGCCCAGGAGACCCCTTCTGACTCGCTCTGTTTCTATGTTTCCACGTACAATGTGTCTTTCTATTATTTATCCCTCCCATGCTTTGCAGCCTTCCAGGTTGCTTTCGCTGCCTAATTTGCAGAAGGAGTGACCTTATAATGTCTTCCCTGAGGCTTTAATGGGAGTGTGGCAAGTTGAGAAGACCACAAGCTGTCAGAAAGAAGAATCTATCATGAAAGACAGGACCCTCACACAAACTCCTCAGCTTGTGAGAAAGTAAAACACCATGAACCAAACCCATGAGAATTTCTCCAGAATTTCTGCATTCCTGAATTTCCTTTTGAAAGCCATTTCTTTCTCACCTAATGGACTAAGAAAGGTCAAAAAACGTGTTTGAATTTTCCAGCACAGCAGCAGCATGTTGAAGCAGATGCGTTGTCCCCAGGTGCTTTCCACTGCTGCAAAGCTGGCTTTTGTTTTGCTTTGGTTTTTTGCATACTCTTCGCTAATATGCAGATTTCCATAACGATTTGCACCAAGATGAACTGCATCCAAAAGCTCACAGTGCACAGAGTCTGTCTCACTTACTCCAAAGCTTGGGAGGTGCAAACTGGGGGATGAGGAGACCTGAGCCTCTTTTGGCAGGAGGGCTGCATTCCACTTGGAGAAGCTCCCAGGAGCTACATTCCAGTGACACGCATGGCCGAAGCCAAAAGGGAAGGGATGCTTAGAAACAGAGAAACAGCGCCAGTCAGAAGGGGCTTCCTGGGCCATCTAGTCTGACCCCCGGCTCCAGCTGGCTCCACTCATGACATGCCTACCATGTGCAAAATGCGGAAGACTTAGATGGCACGTTTTAGCAGTGTGTTGAGAAGGAAGGACTCCCTGGAGAAGAGCCTAATGCTGGGAGCAATGGATGGCAAAAGAAGAAGGGGACGGCAGAGAATGAGGTGGCTAGATGGAGTCACTGAAGCAGTTGGTGTGAGCTTAGGTGGACTCCGGGGGAGGGTGGAGGACAGGAAGGCCTGGAGGAATGTTGTCCATGGGGTTGCGTCGGGTTGGACATGACTTCGCGACTAACAACAACAGGCAGTGTGTGGTGACTTGGCACATAACGAAACAAGGCAAAAGTACCACCAGGACACCTCAGCATGGAGGTCCCCCCTTCCTCGTCCCCTGTGTTGGAAAACCTCTTTTTATTTTCCCAATATTTGAACAGTTAATTGGTTTTATCTTTGATTTTATCATTAATAGCTGGTTGCAGTGTGTTGTGTGTTGTATGTGATTGTTTTGTTTTTTGTTTTTGTTTTATTTTTGTAAGACTTTCAGAGACTTTAGTATTGGATGGCATATAAAAACTATAAATAAATAAAGTGGTGTCTCCTTTGCTCTGGAAAATTCAGGGATGAAGAGAAAACTCAGGTTTATGCAGCTCCAGTAGAAACTGCTCTTATATAAGCAAAGAACAAAGAAGAAATCGGGCCAAGGATTAACCTTTGGGCGATATCTTGGTTAGAGTCATCCTTAGATAAGGAATAACAAAGTGAGGAAAATTCCCAGACTTCTGGAGTGATCTGACACCTGGAACACCTGCTCAGTACCTTCTCCATGGTGGCCTTCATGTCCTTGGAGAAACATTTGGCCTGGCTTCTTCCATGCTGGCCAGGAGTGGTGGACTGATTTCACCTTGTAGTGAATGTCCAAGATCACATAAAGTGCACCTGTGTGCCTTTTTGAGACATGTACCTCTTGCAAAAGCCTCTTTTGCTGATGTTCCACAAATCATTCTGCAAGCTTGGAAACCTACAGACTTTGGCCGCAGATTGTGCTTGGGCCTTCAAGCTGTTCTGGGAGGTGAGAACTGGGTACATTCTTATCCCAAAATGAACCAAAACAGCTTTCTCCTCCCTGTCTAAGCAGAAAAAATCCTTTGTTTGTATCCCTGCCAGCTGTCTAATCCAAGTCACAGGTTTGTTCAGACTACCCCGTGTAGCTCTAAACTCATAAAGCAGCTTCAAAGGGAGAAAAGGAATCAGCCAGAACAAATAGTCGAAGATCAAACACGTCCAAAACAAAATAACTTGCAAGGTGTCTTAGATAGTACAATTCCCATTTCCTAAAGATCCCTCCAAGAAGGTACCCTGCAGACAAACAGAACTATGGAGTATCCACCAGAGAAACCGTGGGAAATGCTTTTGGAGTGTCAGTCCAAGACAGAGCCTCCTCTTCCACACAGACCTTCTTCCTATAGGCCTCAGCACAGTAATTCATTTGTGCTGATTAACTGTTTTTCCTTCCTCCCCTGTCTGAATCACTAATAATCGCTCTGTAAACAAGGAGATTACCGATCTGGGACACCACACACTCCTGTAAAATTAGGGACAGGGTTCAGTCAACACATCCTGCCCACAGGCCTTCTCCCTTTGGTGAAGTTTCTTCTGGCACTGCTTGCCAGACTGACCAAGGTACCTGAGGACATGGAGACGATGCCACTGGGTCCCACGTGCAGTGCCAGCTTCAGGATTTGGAGGTCTCTTGGCCGAGAAGCCACAAGGGGGCCTTTTCATTCCTAGCCTCCTCTCCCTCATCATGGCACCACAGACTTGCTTGACAGCCAGAGGGCCAGTGAGCCAGAAGGCTGAAGGATCTCCTCCTGCTTCCCACCGCCTTGGCCTGGACCAGAGAAAGAAGAAGCAGATGAATGAGTAGGTTGCCCTGGGGGGAGATTATGCACCAGACATCCCATGCAGTGAGTCCCTCCTGGCCCCTGGGCCTTGGACAGGTGCTGGCCCTTGATGCTGCCTTACCTGTATGCACCTGGGGTGTGGAGGGAAAGCCCCACCAGGAGAAGCCCATCCTCCAGGTGACCTTGGTGTGCAGTTTTGGACTCAATAGTTGACCATCTCTTCTTCAGTAGGAAGGTGACACAGATCACCCATTGCCACCACAGCTTCTGGCCCTCTTCTCCTGATCAGGAAAAGATGGCAGGTCCTTGGGAAAGGGAAAGACAGCAGGACTTGAGTTGAGAGCCCTTCTCAACCCATCTACCCATGCCAAGGTGCCAGGCAAGGGCACCGATTCTTAGAAGTGCCTCTCTTCCACAACGTGTGGTGTGCCGCATCAGCAAGTTGGCACCACAACTCCTGAGCGATGAAAGCCAAGAGAGCACCAATGCAGAAATGAGCAGAGAGGAACCTCAAAGGTACACAGATAAAGATAGGGATGTGTGGAGATTTTAAATGCTGTTCTGTTTACATTTTGTGGGTTGCCAGATGCCTTTTCCTTCCATCACCCATTCATCGACAGGCTCAAATGTTGTATAGATGCATCTGTACACATTTCTAAAGGTCTAGCTTGCATAAAGTTTCACTCCCCAAAATATGTAATTCCCCAGATATGCAACCCCCTGAAATTTCAAGATTTAGCCTATAGGAAGAAATGTGCATTTTGGGTCAGATACACATATATTATAGAGCTAACATTGAGCAAAATTACAGAAAATAATTTTTAAATGGTTCCGAATTCTGCAGAATCTACATGGCTCAGGAAAAGCCAAACTGCTTTGGGGATTGCTGCAATAGCTCTAGATAAAATCTCATTTTGAAACTTGCAATCATAATGGATTGCGTTTCTCTTCAAAAACCATACCTGCATTCATCAAGAACTGATTGAAAACAAAGCAAGAATTACTTAATCAACCACACAGCATAATTTGCTGTAAGATCTTCATTAACTTGGAATGAGTCAAGTTGCTTAAAACCTAATTTTCATTCTCATTGTTTTCATGTTATACCAATTTATAAGCTGCTGCGTTATGAAGGGTGTGTTATTATTTTATACTGCATTTTTAATGTGTGTGTGATCACACATGTACAGCACCCGTCTCATTATTGAGTCACTAAAACTTGTGTGTAATTTCCCATATTTGCCCCTGACAAAATACCCCAATCTATAGGAGTCTGCCTTTCTTTCATTGAGAACCATTAATATTTGTCCCATTTTAATCAAAATATGTTCATTATATGTATATCCTGCCTGTTTTTCCTGCAGAGAACTCAAGGTGACACACAGAACCTGACTCCTCTCTAACTTATCCTCACAACAGCCCTGTGAGGTAGGTTAGGCTGAGAATCGGGGGCTGGCCCAAAGTTCCCCAGTATGCTTCATGGGGACTGGAACCAAGATCTCTGAGGACCCAGCCCAGCACTCCAACCCTCACACAACCACACTGGCTGTCCCCAAGTGTGATCTAGAAAGGACCTGATTGTAGCAAGATGAGCAGGAGAAGCTGGAGCCAAGGTGATCTTCGCCTTACTCCACTCCCTACACTGCAAGTCACCAGAGGGCCTTGCCAGCTGCCAAGCCATGGGGCATCTGAGGAGCAGGGAGTCAGGCTGCTATGGCTTTGGGGGGCTGTGCCTCCCCACCCCATGACACCCAGTTCCCCACACCCAAGCTGGTTTTCCTGCCCCGAGAGGGTGGCCAAGGCAGCTCTTTCCACACTGGCTGCAAGGGGAAGCAGAGGCCGTGCTCCAAACCTTGCATCCGAGGAATACTGCCTCCATGCCCGAATCTGGGAAGCCAAACTATCCTGTGGCCCCATAGTCAAGCTCCCTCCAGTCATAACTAGGTTTGGGATGAATACTTGTGGAATCCGACCCTCTAGCATCCGTGGACATGATCTCATGCCTGGCCCAGCCTTGCAAAGCAAGTGTCTGCAAATGCTCGCAGGCTCCCAGTTGCCAAGTGGCAGCCTTCCCTGGCCGGTGCAGCCCCCCAGAATTCGCCTGCAGGCTGCAGAGGCAGGCACTGTGAGTGGCCACACCAGGTGCCCTTCCTGGGGACCAGCACTGTCCCCAACGACAGCATCTGGTGTGGAAGAGGGGTGCTGCTTGTGCAACATGGGGAGGGTGGGGGGATTCCCAGCAAGCACCTCACAAACAGCCCACAAGCAGCTTTGCAGCAGCGCAGATCAGAATTAGGTGGATTCCCCTCCCCAGGCAGAGTCCTCACACAGCCCTAGGAGCATCCCGGTATCCACCTACTCAGGAGTAATCCCCAGTGAACTCAAGCACTAGGGCTTACTCTTCACTAGGCATATATGGGATTACAGGGTCAGAAAACTGGTGCTCCTCCAGTCGCTGCTGACATTAATTCCCATCAGCCTTGATGCTGGCTGGGGGTGATGGGAACTGGAGCCTAGTCATACCTCAAAAGACAAACATTTCCCACTGCTGGTGTAAAGGATTGCATAACTGGTGATCGACACTTAGTGGCGGTCATTTCATTCAAGAAGTTGGAACCTCTTTTGCAGAAGTTGGAACCTCTATCTGGCTCTTCTTCCATTCCATGCGAATGCTTTTGTGAGGCCTGTTTAGATGTTGATGCTCTGATAGGAGTCGCAGGGGTGCTATTCGCCCCCCTCCTTTTTTTTTCCTTAGAAGAAAGTCCAGCTTAATTGCAACTAAATGGAGGATGTCTGGAATTCATCTATAAAGATCAACAAATAATCTGGTCACATTGAGTTGTCTTACCTGATGAAATTGTATCTTGTTGGGGTAACCGCGGTTACCTGGGAAAAGTTAAAGACTGAAGAACAATGAAATGACACTGAAGCAAAACAAATGCATTTCATCCTACTGCCACTCTTACCTTGTTCCATGCAGTATCTGGTGTAATACATATAACATTTATCTGTAGCCCACATTTCCTCCACGGAGACCAAATGACATGTGTGATCCTTCTCTAATTTTATTCTCACTAAGCCCTGTGAAGCATGTTAGGGGGAGAGTTAGTAACTTACCAAAAGTCAGACAGAGAGCTTCGTGGCTGAATAAGGATTTGAATCCAGATCTTTGGAGTCCCACTCCAACACTCTCTCTCCACACCTCTGTCTTCGCTACCGTCTCTGCCTATTCTACCTGTTTCTCTTTCCCTGGGCCAAGTTTAGAGCACCTTTATCACATGGGTTTTCTTGTGCTCAACTTTGCTTAATTCCTAGTAAAACATGCAGTCAACTTTCTGCTATTCCAAGTTCTTTCCAAACTTTCCAAAGCTGTAGGAAGCTGTTATATTAATAATAAAAAGCCCACACAAGTTCAGCTCTAAGGAGAGCCATCATTCGAGAAACCTGACTCCTGCCAAGTTGCCTAGTTAGTATTTTTCCAAAGTCATAATGAAGGAAAGCTTGAAAGGTCTAAGCTTGTAAATCCTCCATCGTAATGTTGATTACTAACAGATAAAGCACACTAGAGGCCAGTTTTTTATGTTTAATTGCTAAAAAAAGCAGCAGTGAATCAGGATGCTGCAAAATGAGGAACAACAATATGGTGGCTTTTTAAGGAAGCATCTAATCTTGCCTGGATGAGGAAGAGGTAGGATACCCTGGGCCCATCTCAGTGGCTCCCAGAACCGTTTGCCGAATTTGGCCATTCCAGATTTGGCTATTGGTGTTTGAAACCAATGCTCAGATCAGATCAGCATTGGCCATTTTGGGGGACATCCACCAGACTTCCCTCCTTTGTGACCCCATCTTTGGGGAAAGTGAGGAGGGGCTTGGAAAGCATGCTAATGAGCTCTCCACTAGGGGTGAGAGAGCCTGAGCCCACCCTTAAGGGCCTACGGAGTGCATTAAATCAGTTCTGGCTGTGTTCAGGCGCCCACCATTCCTTCATCTTCTGTTTGACAGGACTAGAATTGCACTTGCACCCATGTGTAAGTATGAACCACCCCCTGAGCAAATTATTCCCACTTCAGTCCACAGGAAAATAGGAGGGTTAGTTCTTTTTAATGTACAACTAAATTTGCAAAAACTTCAGAAAGTTAGAATGACAGGCAGCAAGACCAGAGAATCTGCGCTGTCCAGGAAAAACTGGCCCACTGCAGATTTCATGAAGTCAAGGGGTCCCAACTCCTTTCTGACACTTGCAGATTCCTCCAACATCCGTGCCCCTCACTGCATTTTATGCCACACTCCCAGTGTTGTTATGAGGCTAAGAGGGAAACCAGGTATGTTACGCCGAGCAAGTTGGAAGAGTGGTACATAAAAGCTAATAATAATGATAACAATGGATCTGTAGTGTTTATGAACAGCAGAAGTAATGCTGCAGAACTGTTGTACCTGCTTGTAGGGACTGCAGGTGGCGCAGTGGTTTAAACCACTGTGCTGCTGGGCTGGTTGATCGAAAGGTCGCCGGTTCGACTCTGCACAACGGGGTGAGTTCCCGTTGCTCCGTCCCAGCTCCTGCCAACTTGCAGTTCGAAAGCATGCAAATGCAAGTAGATAAACAGGTACCACTTCGGTGGGCAGGTAACAGCGTTCTGTGCACTTCGGTGTTTAGTCATGCCGGCCACATGACCACAGAAACTGTCTGCGGACAAACACTGGCTCCCTCGGCCAGGAAACGGAGATGAGCACCGCCCCCTGGAGTCAGGCATGACTGGACGTAACGTCAAAGGGAAACCTTTACCTTTACCTTTACATAAATGTATGAACAATTTGTACATCATTGTGAATTGTTATCATCCACTCTGACTTATGATGGAGACTTTTGCCAGCATTGCTACCTGAGAGTTTTCCTCCAGAAGTACAAGACTTCCCAACACTCACTGCATTATTATTCTATTTGGGGGCCACTATTTTTCCTCTTCCAAGGAACAAAGGCAGCCAACACAGTCATTTTCCTTTCCATTTGTTGTATCCTCGGGATAGCCCAGTGGCTCTGAGCTGAGAGCCAGTGACTGGCCCAGTAGCCCAGGAGATGCTGCCCGCCATAGACAGTACAAAGCCATGGTGTGACACTCTAGATTTTGCTGTGCCAAGAGCATGGAGTTGGGTAGGAAAATTCACATTATCAGCATCCCATTCCCCTGACCCACAGGTAAAAAGCAACACCATTTGAGGTGGGAGGGGGAGCTCACCTGTTTCTGAATATGCAATCACACGCAAATAGTCAGTTTAAAAAATACAAGGTGAAGTGTTTTAGTCAATGGGAGGAAAGGACACAAATTATAAAACTTGCACAAAAAAGTTCATTTTCTCTGTTAAAATGTGCACATTTCTAATTTGAAAAAAACAAAATAGAGCCAGAAACCAGACCCAAAAGAGCTACAGGTGGCAAATTGAAATGGGAACAAGAAGAGGTGAGCTTCACGGAGGGGTTCAGCAGGTGGGAGCTTCCCAAATTCTCCCACTGCAACAGATGAGTCTACTCAGTGTTCGTTCTTGAACCCAGTGCTCTTCAACATTTTTATTAAGGATCTAGATCAGAAAGTAGAGGGAATGATAATCAGATTTGCAGATGGCACAAAATTGGGTGGAATAGCCCACACCCTGAAAGACAGAAAGAAGATCCAGAAGATCTAGATATGCTAAGAGGCTTGGTTGAAAGCAACCAAGTGTCAAGTGACGAATTAATTAGGAACAAATGCCAAGTCCTTCACCTAGGAAAAAGAATCCAAACGCATCAATGCAAGATGGGGAATACTTGGCTCAGTAGTACTACAAATAGAAAAGACCTTGGAGTGGTCGTGAACAACCTAACTATGACCCAGCAATGGGATGTCGCTGCTAAAAGGGCAAATGCTTTTTGGGGATACATAAACAGAAGCTTCACTTCCAAATCATGAGATGTACTAGTTCCCTATACTCAGCACTGGTCAGACCTTATCTGGAATACAGTGCCCAGTTCTGGGAGCCTAAGTTTAAGAAAGATGCAGAAAAACGTGTCAAGGGTTCAGAGGAGGGCAACAAAGATGATTCAAGGTCAGGAAATGAAGCACTGTGAGGAGAGACAGAGAAATTGGGCATGTTCAGTCTTGAGAAGAGAAGACTAAGGGAGGAAATGAGAGCACTCTACCAGTACCTGAAAGGCTGCTACAAAGAGGAAGGACCAGATCTTTTTTCAACCATCCAAGAGTGCAGAACATGGAGTAATAGACTTAAGTTGTGGGAATAATGAACTCAGGTTGAAGCAAACCAGATTCAGGCTAGATATCAGGAAGAACTTCCTGATGGTTAGAGCAGTACAGCAATGGAACTAATTACTTAGGGAGGTGGTGGGCTCTCCCACACTGGAGGCATTCAAGGTGCAGCTCGACAGCCAACTGAGAGGGATGGATTAACGGGGAGTCCTGCAGTCAGCAAAGGGCAGGAGCTGATGGCCTTCTGGCCCCTTCCAACTCTAAGATTCTATGACTGAGAGCCAAATGCCGGTCTCCATGGAAGCCCCGCACCATGCACAGCCCTACTTGTGTGAAAGCAACTTTTCTTGGAGCAGTGCAGTTGGTTCTAGCCCTTCCGCCACTGAGAGCAAGAATCCAGGCTTATTTCTTCTGTTGCAACCATGTCATGAAGTGTCTCACAAGGGCAATCTGTGTATCCAGCAGGAACTCAATACATTTGTGCCCTTGTTCATTGATTCCTCCCAGTTCACTTCTCCCAATTACACTGCTCCCTGGGCATTTGCCTTCAAAGCTGCTGTAATCAGGAGATCATGCTTTGGCACACAGTCAAGACATCCCAGCTATAGATGGATCTGGGGGTCATTATCTTGACTCTTCCTGTTCGATAGGCTGGAGTTTCTCAGAAAGAAACAACAACTGGCAAGATGAAGGGCAGCTCTTTCTGCATGGAAGTAAACAGATTTTGGGACATAGGAATGGGCTCATAAGTACAGGATAGGGGACAAGTAGCTGGAGAGCAGCACTCGTGAAAGGGACCTCAGGGTGCTGGTTGACTGCAGGCTAAACATGAGCCAGCAGTCTGATGCGGTGGTCAAGAGGGAGAACGCCACCCTTGGCTGCATAGCCAGAAGCGCAGCTTCTAGATCAAGAGAGGTATTACTACCAATCTATATGACTCTGGTGCACCTGCAGCTGTAGTATTGTGTTCAGTTTTGGGCCTCTTATTACAAGAGGGATATAGCAAGGTTGGAATTGATGCAGCAAAGGGCCACTAGGATGGTGGCTGGTTTGCAGGGTAAGCCATGTGAGGAAAGACTGAGGGAACTGGGTCTTTTCAACCTGGAGAAGAGGAGACTCCAAGGGGATCTGCTGGTGACATATAGGTATGTGAGGGGTTCCACATGGAGGTAGGTAGAGACCTGTTTTCCCCTGCAGAGGAGGGCAGGGCCCAGTTGAATGGAGCAAAGCTCAAGGAACCAAGGTTCAGTCTGGATGCCAGTAAGTACTTCCTGGCAGTTAGGACCCCAAGGGTATGGAACGGGCTTCCACAGGAGGTGGTTGAGGCCCCATTGGTGAGGGTGTTCAAGGATAGTCTAGGCATGCACATGGTAGGCATGTCATGAGTGGAGCCAGCTGGAGCCAGGGGTCAGACTAGATGGCCCAGGAGGACCCTTCTGACTCGCTCTGTTCTGTTTTTCTAAATTCATAGAAGGGGCAAAGAAAGGAGTGGGACTATGCACCTCGGGTCCAATCTCTCTGTGTTCATCAGCTACTCTGTAGAGAGCCTTACACACAGATGTGTTCATCACTGGAGCAGATGGGTCATTTTGAATAGGACTGCCCCAGTCTATCTCAAATGTCAGTGGTAACTTTGAGTGCTAAGGTTGGACCCAGCTACATCTTTAAAGAGAAAAGACAAAGGACCTAAAGTCCATGGCCTCCGGGCACCATTGATCAGGGCCATTCAGCACTGTCATCCAGACACCGCAGCAACAGAGGCATTCGTTTTGTATTCCGGCTGCATTTTATCTAGGAGGAAGAGGTGCATGGGGAATTCCATGCATGAGATGCCAAAGCAACACAGCTGGCCCTGGGTACCGTGCACCTTGGCTGAACAGATGGGGAGCATTTGTCATAGGCCCTAAAGGGTCTTGAGCCAGCAGTGGCTTCAGAGGATCACAATGGCTCTCAAGGTTCATGGGTCTAACTCTGGCCCTTTGTCACTCTGGTCTGAATGACTGTAACTGCACCATCTCACATTACGCCTTACCGGGCAATGCATTCTGGAAGAGCCTGCTGTACCTGAGGGGGCAAAGGAGACTTCCATGTCCCGGCCCTGCGGTCAGAAAAGCCCTCCCACTTCGGAGCTTGGAATGGGAGTCCTGATCTGCTCCCCGTCCCCCTTGCGAGTGGCACAGAAAGGCGTGTGCCAGCTGCCTCTCAGGGGTCGATAATGCAACCTTGGAGAGGAGGTGAAAGGCGTTTCAGTGGGCAGGAAGGACAGAAGTCTAGGAAGGCCAGAATACGAGCTACCCTGAAGCCTCTCCAGAGTCTTCCCTCTCCACCCCCAGAAATGCCTCCATTTGATTGGACATGCGAATAGGTCTTCTCGGCCAAATCTTAGCTGAACTAAGAAAATGTGCAGAACATGCCTCTTGAGGAGAGGAACGGATTTGATTGGGCAGGAGGGACAATGGACTACTTTCATTGGTTTATTTTTCTGGGGGCCTTTCACAGTCCGTGCCTGTCTCCCATTTCCTTTTGAAAGTGCACCAGCCATGCTTCTCAAGGAGGGTCCATACATCCTTAACTGAATTTCCCACTGCTGCAGGAAAAGTGAGAGAGCCTCCTTTTTTGCTTCTTTCCGCAGTTTCCCCAGCCCCATCAAACCAGATTTATTCATGGCTCATTGAACAGGCAGTTTGTGGATCATCTGATTATGTATATTTGCTGCCCAACCTGTCCCGTTTTAATTTTCCTGGTTATTTAAGACTGCAATATTCAAAATGCAGCAACATTTAAGTACAGCTTCCGTCCATTGATTGTTCTTAAATCACCCAAATGACAGCTGCTGGCAAGTGACAAGGTGTTAATGCCTTATTCATGAAGTTCCTCTTGAGCTTTCCAGAACCCACATGATGCAAAAATGGCTCGCCTAATACCTCTCATTCCTGCATCTTTTAAAACCAATCAAAGTGGTAACCTCCCATTACAGAGAAGGATACAATTATCCTGTGGTTTGGCCCTTTGATTATTGTTTGATTCCATGATCGTGCAACCTTTTGACACCTGGAAAATGTAGCTTTTGCATGGATTCCAAAACACGTTACTGAAAAAGATACCTAGATTGTGGAATCTCCTTTAGTTCTGTGGAGCATGGAGAAGGGATGGCTCAATCTGTCATATCTTTCCCATGTGCAGGCAGATTCTCAAAAAGGGATACATTGGGTGCACCCGCTTCCACAGACAGCCAAAAATGGCCACCAACAGAAAAAGCAGAGTGGGAGGAACAGCAAAGCAAAGATGCTCCTCTGGTGCTTTCTGAATCTGGTGTTTGGAAGGATTGTGCCCAAGTCAATTTGCCTAAAAATGCAAAGAGAGCAATGATTCTGCAGCATCCCCTGAATGGAGAGGAACGTTGATCTCCCAAACTTACCTGCCCTTAGACCAAGGATCCCCAAGAATCAAGAGATACGTCAAGCACCATCTTTGTTCAGATTTGGACAGCAGTGCAGGATTGCTATACAAACAAAGTGACTACAAGATGCTTCTTGCTGGATCATGAAGGAGATCGTACCTGAAGGAGGAGGGAGGCAGTTGCTATAATCCAGACCCGTCTCATACAGAGAAAGGTCATACTGTCAGAGGGACCGAGACAGAGACGGAAAGATGACAGACAGACAGACAAGTTCTCAAACTAACGGGCAGACAATTTCAATTCCCTTGTTGAGTTTTAGGGTGTCCACTGTCTAATACGAGTCATGACCTATGTCTGGGAACAAAAGCTAAGAGTTTTGGAGTCAGAAAGTTCACAATTACTCAAGCATACTCCCAGGTACATCAAGAAGGAAAGTGATAGATTTTCCTGTTTAGGAAAGACTATCCAATGGCCAGCCTGGGCAGAGATCTGCCTGGGGATGCTTCACCCTGGAAAGAGGCTTCGGGAGATCATTCTGATAGCTCAACATGCAGGAGAGCTACATAAAGAGCCAATGGCTCCTCGCTCTTGCAACTGCCAACCGACAGCTTAGGTGATCATTCTCTCTGCTAGGTCAGGTCAGCCAAGGCTCAGAACCATCTCATCTGCATATTAAGATAACCATCAGAAGACCTGTTCCAGTTGCCCCCACTTTCAGAGGCAAGGTGGGTGGCTCCCAGGAACCTGACCAGATCAGCAGTGGACCCCTATCTGGGGAATGCCCTTCTCAAAACCCATTTCTTCAATACCTCTTCAGTATCTCACAGGAATCAGTTCATATAGTTCCATTTGCCAAAGCCCTTGGTGGATCTGAAGTACGGATGCCTTTTGAATCTTACTTTATCTCAATGTTTCTTGTTTGTGTTGCTTTAGTATGATGTCCACTACGAAATAATTTGTCATCAGTAAATGACACCAACTGGATTTAATGAACTATGAAACAATGTATTAGACTCATGCTAGGGATGGACAAAAGCTAATGATAATTTGTTCTTATTTGCCGTATTTGGTCCTAAGCCTTTTTCATTGTTGGGATAAATGGAAGAAATAGTTGACACGGAGCATTATAAAAGAGTTTGGAAATCTTTTCACAGATTTGCATGTGCTGAAGGCAAATCATCATCATCATCATCACCATCATCATCATCCTCATCCCTCTTCTTCTTCCATTTCATGAGAGACACAGGCAGCACCAGCAAGTAAGGAATGGAATGGGAATTAACCTTCTTTACAGACAGACAGATAATAGACAGACAGGTGGTTACAGAACTGCAGAGATCAGTGGACTGAATTCCATAAATGTGACCTGAAATAAACAAGCTTTTAAAAACCATTTACAA
This sequence comes from Varanus komodoensis, assembly GCF_004798865.1. NCBI lineage: Eukaryota > Metazoa > Chordata > Lepidosauria > Squamata > Varanidae > Varanus > Varanus komodoensis. The sequence goes on along the minus strand of NW_025335568.1, from coordinate 67,121,832 downwards.
GCTTGCAGGATTAAAAACGGAAGCACCTTAGTGGGGAGAGAGTTCCATAATACTGGGAGTTCCCTCTTAAAGCCTCAGTCTTTCATGCCTGCATCTTAATTGATCTTACATTTAAGATAATGCACTTGATCTTACCATTACAACGGGCTAGAAGTGCATCAGGTGATGTCATTCCAGACTATTTAGGCCCTCAATCTGGGGGCGTTATAAAACAAAACCAGCATTTTTTATATAGATATGGAAAAGCACCAGGAAACAGTGCCACTGATACTAAATTGGCACTGCAGATCCCTGTCCTCTGGCCACCTTCAACATTCAGGTGCCATGTTCTGCAGCAGCTGAAGCTTCAAGACCAGACCCACATGCTGCATGTTGCAGTAATATAGCCCGAATGCAGTCAGTGCCTGAGTTACCAAGGTAAGGTCATATAATCAAATGTCATCCCATTTTGAACAGGATCCAAAGTGCTGTAATCAGATGTTTTGAAATGTTTTGAATTTTTTTTTTATCCGCAAGCTAAATGTGAAGTCTTAAATCACTTCTGCAGTTCCAGTGTTGGCATCCAAATTGAAGAGAGAAAAATATTGGGTTTTAATCACAAAATGGAAATCAGGGTTTGAAATTGCTGGAGTTATTTATTCAGCGGAACAGTCCTGGTGTTACACACAGAAAAGTCTCTCTCCCCATCTATCTATTCTATCTCCTGCTAATCTTTGGACACATATTGACACCATCTGTTTTTTCTTCTTGGGTAAAAACCAGCTAGTTCACTCACAATTTAGTATGATATGCTCCCAACTGCTTCCTTCAGTAAAATGTTTTCTACTAAAATCATTATCCTTTCTTCCCAAGTCAAATTACATTCAAGTTTAATTAACTAAGAAATTAACAGAGAACATTGAAGTCTTTGTTTATGCAAATGTTGCCTCTTGGAAATAAAGCAAAAAGGGGCTTGTGGAATTTGGAGCTACTGATAGGCTGTGGTTCAAGAAAGAGAGCAAAAGAGAAATATTTCATTTATTGCATGCCAGGGCTAGGTCCAGACAATATTTCTTTCATCCACTTTACCCCTTGGCAGTCTAAGTGTTAAAACAAAGGATCTCATCTCTCCAGATGGATGGAGTAAACCACTTCAGTCTGCATGAAAGTAGGTTCGAGGCTGTTCGATGTTTGAACAGTTCATTACCAGATAAAATATTGGTGATAAACCATTCCTATCTAAAATTAATGTCAGAATTGGCCCATTTGCCACAGCAATCAAATCACATCTCCATATTTTTTCCTACACATTACATATTCCCTTATATTACTTCTAGGCCACCATATAACAAAATTCTTTGGGTGGCTCACAGAACAGAGCAGATTAAATAAAGCAATGCAAATACAAAAATAAAGCAACACAATATAATGCAAACAAGATTAAACACAGTTTCCAATGCACGTAACTGAATATGCACATTGATTAACTAGAAGCAATTTCATGTCTGGGGTACTAAGTTACCCCAGAAACAATGAACGTTAGGAGGTTTGATGTTGGATGAAAGTTAAAAAATTGCCAAAGGAAATCATGGGGTAATGCATTTTTTTCCTGTACACTTTAAGAAAGTGACTGCCAGTGTTTGACACTTTGTACTTCTTACATGTGAGCATGCAGAATACATGCATGGGCCTCAGAGAATCCACTGCATCTTTGGTGCTATTGCCTTCCCTTTGGCCTAACCACCCAACTTACCTGGGGCACAGGTAGCCAAGGCACATCCCCCAACCCTTGGCAGACCATCCATTCCTACTCAGGAGAGCTTTGGGTTTACACATTCCAGCATTCCTGGCCTCGAGTTTCACTTAAGAACAGTGGAACTTTTGTCAGGTATGTGTAGTGGATGGTACCCCAAATTATCTCAAGCCCCTGAATTTGGAGGCTTACAACCATCAGGGAAGTGAAAATGGCAGAGGGAACATTCACTTCCCTCTCCTCCCATCCTGCAGTTTTCACTGGACGGGTAAATTCTCTTTTGGTTCAACATATGTTGTTTAGATGCCATAGGATTGCTTGCTTATAGGTTTTGAACAAAACAAAGATATTTTCCATCCCAAATCCATACAGATGCTTAACAGAATGTTGCAAACACCGCACCATGAGGTATTAAAGCCCAGTAAACCAAAAATAGATTGTATGGTTTGAGATTCAGGGCAGGAGCGGGGTGGTTTATTTTGAAATCCTCTTCCATGCCACTAAATGGAAGAACTAGATGTAACCAGTCCTTCCCTCTGAATCGAAAAGATGTGTCTCCTTTCCCTACATTCTACTTTCTGTTCCCCTCTATCTATCTATCTACCTGTCTATTTATTTGAACCATTTATATTCCATCCTATATCCAGGAAGGATCTCTAGACAGCTTTCATAAAAATAAAACAATAGTGACAAGGACAGCAAAATCTACAACAGCACTTGAATAAAATCACAACTGACAATATATTAAAACATATATATTAAAGCCATTCTAACGTTAAAATACTAGGCAAATTTTTTAAAAAATGTTTTGGCTTGGTGCTGAAATGAATAAAGAGTTGGCACCAGGGACACCCCTCTGGTGAGCAGATTCCACCGTCAGGGTGCTACCACTGAGAAGGTTCTAGACTCGTTCAAGGAGGGTTCTCAGAGAAGGACCTCAGCAAATGATCTTAAAGTGTGGGCAGGCACATATGGAAGGAGACGTTCCTTCAGATAACCAGGCCCTAAACCATTTAGGGCTTTATCTGTCACTGTAAACACCTTAAATCGGGCCTGGAGTTCAATCAGTAATCAAGGCAGATAGTAAAGGCCTGGTCTATGCTCTTGTTAGCCAGTCCTAGTTGGCAGCCTGGCTGCTCTATTCTGTACCAACTGAAGTATGTGGACCATTTTCAAGGGTAGCCCCAGACAGAGTGTATTGCAATAGCCCAAGCAGGAGGTTATCAGAGCATGGATTACCATTGCTAGGCTCCTCCTGTCCAGGTAAGGACATGGTTGCCGGACATCGTCTTATGTGCTCTTCCCTGGAATGAGGCATTGTGGGAACTCTAAAGACCACCTGTACTGCCCTGGCAAAGACAGTCTCTTGGGCCAGCTTGCTCACAATGGCTCACTCCGACAAGAGGCCCCTCAGAAGGAAGTATGGTAGGCCCCCCGAAGAAAAAATCAGAGAGGAAGACGCAAGCATGGTAGAACCAATGGGAGGGAGCAAAAAGGAAGTCACAGGCACCCATAGGAGGGTCTTTTATGGCTGCTTCCCACAGCCTCCTGAGGCTTTCTTTTCACTTTCTCTTATGGCTTCTCTGAAGAGCCGCACCTGCCAGTCTCCTGCTGTGGAGGCAAAGCAGTCCATGGAGTTCCCCAGAGACAATGCTTCATCTTGAGCACTGCGTCCACTTCTGGACTCCACAGTTTAAGGAAGATATGGACACCCTGGGGAGGGTTCAGAGGATGGGAAACACAGCCCTGTGAGGAGAGGCTGAGCAAACCGGGCGTGTTTAACCTTGAGAAGAGAAGATAGAATGGAAATGCGAAGCCATTATTCAAGTTGCCACGCAGAAGAAAGGCCATGATCGCTTCTCAACCATCCCAGAGTGCAGGACACAGATAGTCTTGAGCTGTATTAAGTTGTTTCAAGCTACAGGAAGCCAGATTCCAGATAGATGTCAGGAGGAACTTCCTGACGGTTAGAGCAGTACTACAATGGAACCCATGACCTAGGGAGGTGGTGGGCTTTCCCACACTGGAGGCGTCCAAGATGCAGCCAGACAGCCATCTGAGAGGGAGAGTTTAACTGGGACTCCTGCACTGAGCTGGGAGGTGGACCTGAAGGTCCTCCTTTCACCTTCCAACTCCACTGTCCTATGATACTGCGACCAAATTCCTCACGCAGCATCCTCAGTGCAAGGCAGCAGACATGTGGTCCAGCCACTGTAGCGAAGAGCCAAGCCCAAGTGCACTAATGCAAGGGCCCCTCAGAGCAAGGCCTGGCCAGTTTCTTGCAGCTGGACCACTCCGGAGCAGTGGCCCACCCTAAGGCTTGCCCAGACAGGTCTAGCGGCCCAGGCCTGTCGGCGCTGGAAGGAGGGGCAGGCGGTGGGAAACAGGAAGGTGGGAATAATTTCCCCATCATTAATTCCTGTTTATTTTTATTTATTTATTTATTAAAACATGTTTATGCCACCCCATTCGCCGAAGCCTCGGGGCGGCTTACAACAATTAGTTAAATAATTATAATTAAAAATATAAACATTAAAATAAAATACATACAATATAAAATAAGCCACCCTGGCCAGATAAAATTCAATAATATTAACATTTAAAATGCCGCTTAAATAAAAAGGTC